>NC_059122.1:4735135-4910135 GCF_020740685.1 Jaculus jaculus | reverse complement strand
GGGGAGGAAGCCTTGCCCCTCGCTGGCCGACCCTCTGCTGCCTAGAAGGAGGCACTCGGCGCCCGCCCTGTGGCTCTTGTCTGCACCACTGCCATCGTGGGAGCTGCCCAGGCACCAGACCTTCTGCAATGCCAGTGTCCCCGACCTGCACCCGTCCAGTCTGCATGAGAGGACCTCGGGGAGGTCCCGCCCTGCGCGTCCCGGCCTCCCCAGCGCCCCAGGCTCCCTGCACCCCAGCCCCGGCCCGCAGCGCCCCGGTGAGGCAGGGCCTCCAAGCAAGGACACGCCTGCATGGCCCCAGGAGAGTCCCGCAGAGGACGAGCCCACCTCCTGCTTCCCGGGCCTGCGAAGGTGCTGGAGGGCCTGCCGGGCAAGGGTCCAGCGCTGCCTGCGGAGGCTGTGGCCCCGCAGGCCTTCCCAGAGCGCCGGCCGGCGCACAAGCCGCGTGCTGCCCTGGGCCAGCCCCGGACCGCCGTGAAGCCTCTGCCCATCCAGCCGTGTGCACACCCTGCGGTTGTGGCCAGAAAGGAAGAGGAGACCCTCCGGAGCAGACCTCGTGGGACGTGTGGGCTGCAAGTCCCTCCCTGCCACTCCTCTGCACCCCCCTCCCCCCTTCTCCCAGAGCCTGGAGAGAATACGTTTGTGTTGAATTTCATCCAGTGCGTGGTCACTCTGGATGGGCTGGGTTGTCTGCACTGCGTGTGCACTCAGCCCACGGTTGGGGGGTGCTTTTCTTCACCCTCGGCCCTGACATGGGTTGTCACAGTCACGTCTTGTTGGCTTAAAAGAAGAAAACTCCCTCTGTCCAGCTGCACCATCAGAGCCAGTAAAAACCAGGTGGTAAAGGCTTGTCTACCATTTAAGAAGTACCAAAAATTCTTAGCTTTTTTAAAAAAATATTTTATGTATTTATTTATTTGAGAGAGAGAAAGAGGCAGACAGAGAGAGAGAGAGAGAGAGAGGGATAGAGAACAGGTGCACCAGGACCTCCAGCCACTGCAAACAAACTCCAGATGCATGTGCCCCCTTGACAGTCTGGGTCCTAGAGACTTGTACCAGGATTCTTTGGCTTTCCAGGCAAATACCTTAACTGCTAAGCCGTCTCTCCAGCCCCTTATTAGCTTTTCCTATATACCACTTACTCTGCCAGAGTTGTTAAGACACTATTTAGATCTTGTGATGCTTCTGTTCAATGTTCACAACAGTAAATATTTGAAAAGTTTGAAGAGAAGATTGCGTATGAGCTGCCAACAGCATGTGCTGCTGACAACCCTGAAGACTGTCCTACAGGGCTGGGGATGCATGCCAGGGTCACCTGGCAGCCATGCTGGCCACAGCCTATATGGGCATAGTCATGTTAAGCTGGGTCCCTTTATAGACACCCAAAGTGTTGCAGTCAGGTTTGCATGGCTTGTAAAAATCACCCGACCAAGAGCACTTTTGGGGGTGGGGGGAAGGTTTATTTTGGTTTATAGAATTGAGGGGACACTCCAAGGTGGCAGGGAAAACGATGGCATGAGCAGAGGGTGGACATCACCCCCTGGCCAATATCAGATTGACAACAGGAATAGCAGAGTGTGCCAAAGACTGGCAAGGGGACACTGGCAATAACACCCATAAGTCAGCCCCCAACAATACCACCAGGAGGTGTTAATCCCTAAATTGCCATCAGCTGGAAACCTGACATTCAGAACACCTAAGTTTATGGAGGACACCTGAGTCAAATCACCACACTCTGTCCCTGGTCCCCATAAACTGATAACCATATGTGATGTAAAATGCAATGTATTTATCCAACTTTTAAAAGTCCCATAGTTTTTTGCCGGGCATGGTGGTGCACGCCTTTAATCCCAGCACTCCGTAGGAAGATCGCTATGGGTTTGAGGCCACCCTGAGCTAGAGTGAGACCCTACCTCGAAACCCCCCCAAAATATTTCCATAGCTTTTAATCAATCCCAATGATAGTCAAACATTCCCATAGTCCAATATCTTTGAACTGAGCCATAATTAAAAGAAAAAGCAAACCAGAAAATCCACAATGGCACAGAATATATATTTACACTGCAAAAGATGTCATAGCAAAGAAATATTCAAACAATACAAGATTTAAAACAACCAGGGCAAACATCAAACTCTGTAGCTCCAAGTCCAACAACTCTGGCTATTGACAAGTCTCCAAGTCTGATAATTCTAACCAGCAACAAGTCTGTGAAGTTCCAATTCTGCCCCTCCAGCTAGGCTACTCACAGACCCAGAAAACTTCATCCTTTGCCAGCAGCTCTCCTTGGCAGCCGTTTCATAGCCCAGGCATCTCCATTGGGTCTTTGCTGTAACCCATGGTTCATCTTCATGGCTCCCATTAATGGGTCTCCACACAGGTCATCCAAAAAGCCTGCTTCACATTGCCCATGGCCATTTCCAAAATACAAAACCAGGTTGCAAATTCAATGACCCTCTCTCCTGCATTTGTTACACTCCATAATAGCAGGTGTATTGCTAACTTGTTAATCTGGGGGGAATAAAGCAGACTTTGGCAAACAGGACACTCCCTGAACACTCAGGCCCCTTCCAAAGAGTCTGTATTCTTCCTGTTGTCCCAATGCAGGTCAACTGGCCCAATCTCAAGGGTTGTAACCTCTCACATAACTGCAGCGGAATGGGCAGCAGTTTCAGCCTGAAGATTTCATTTTTTTTCTATGCCATAACTCTCTGCTCCCATTTCTATGCAAAGCAACCCTGCACAAGCTCTCAGGACACGGGCATAACAGCAAGCCTCTCACATAAACTGTTTCTAGCCTAGTCCAGGGAAAGCTCTTTCTCACCTTCATAACTCAAACCTCACTGTCCATAGTTCTCAGGTCTTTCAACTCAGCAGCAACCGGCCCGAGCCCCGAGCCGGCTTCGCTCAGGTATAATGGAAGCAGCCCTGAGACCAGCCCAGCCCCACCTGTCCAGCTGAGCAGGCCCCACAGTGTTTGGGCAACTGGGAACGTGGCAGCTGAGCCCGAGGCAGGACCCCGTGGGCCTGGCCGGCGTGCGGTGTGCTCTGCGCGGAGATCAGGGCTCCCATGCTGCCCGCGCCCGTGCCCGGGAGGACCGGCCGCCCCACCTGCCGGAGGAGATGTGAGCCCAGACTGAAGACCAGCTCCCAAAGAGTCTCACTGTATCTCTAAGAACACACACTTTCTATCCCCGTCAGTCATAAATGACCTGTTTAAAGAGCAGGAGGGAGTGGTGTGGATGTCAACGCGCCTTCACGCATGCGGAGGAAGGCTACGTCTTCCTCTCTGTCCAAAAGCTGAGACGGAAGGACACTGTTCGTTCCGTGCCTGTCACAAAGGAACGTGATGGTCATGTCGTGCGAGGACATTGCGTGGGTCAGCAGATGGGCAGAGAGTCCAGGTTGACAGGGACAGGTGTGTCACCCATGCTGAGCCAGTCAGAGGCAACGGCTAATGGCACAGCTGCCAGTGTGGGCATTCAGCCCGGCAAGGTGGTCATCACCAGGCCAAAACTATAAAGATCACAAAAAGATTCTGGAACAGAAAGCCAATCTCGCCGGATGGGAAAGGAAAGGGGTAAATATAGGAAAGAAGCCCTTGAGGGATGGGGGAGATGGCTTAGTGGTCAAGGTGCTTGCCTGCAAAGCCAACGGACCCAGATTCGATTCCCCAGGACCCACGTAAGCCAGATGCACAAGGGGGCGCATATGACTGCAGTTTGTTAGCAGTTGGCCAGGGGCCATGGCATGTCAATTCTTTCTCTCTCTCTCTCTCTCTCTCTCTCTCTCTCCTCCCCCCTCTACCTCTTTCCCTCTCTCAAATAAATAAACAAACCTTGAGAAGAGGCAGGAGTAGAGTCATCTTAATGTGCAGCACTCACTGAGCACTTTGATTAAGTAATCCTAATCATCTGTTGTATTTGGAGCAATTTAAAAAAAGCACAACATCAACAAAAGAGAGAGAGCGTGAAAGTTTCTAAGGGCACTTGAAATTTCAGTTCTTGGGCCGGAGAAATAGCTTACAGTTAAGGTGCTTGCCTGTGAAGCCTAAGGACCCAGGTTTGATTCCCCAGCACCCACATAGGCCAGATGCACAGGTGGCACATGCATCCGGAGTTTGGAGCAGCTAGAGGCTCCGGTGCGCCCATTCTATCTGCCTCTCTCTCTTTCTACCTCTTTCTATCTCCCCTCCCCAAATAAATAAAGATAAGTGAAATATGTTTTTAAAAATTCAGTTCTTGGGGGCTGGAGAGATGGCTTAGCGGTTGAGCACTTGCCTGTGAAGCCTAAGGACCCCGGTTCGAGGCTCGGTTCCCCAGGTCCCACGTTAGCCAGATGCACAAGGGGGCGCACGCGTCTGGAGTTCGTTTGCAGGGGCTGGAGGCCCTGGCGCGCCCATTCTCTCTCTCTCTCCCTCTATCTGTCTTTCTCTCTGTGTCTGTCGCTGTCAAATAAATAAATTTTAAAAAAAATTTAAAAAAATTCAGTTCTTGGGGGTTAAAGTATAGCTCAATGGCAAAGCACCTGTCCATTTCAAGGCAACTGTCCATCTCTCCTCAAACTTCATTAAATATCCATATTTAATCCTTCTCTTGAATCTTTCCTATAAGCCTGAGCAATCAGGTATAAAGTGCTTCATGTTCAAGCCAGTAAATCCATATGAGCAGCTCTGCTCCCACCTTCATCTTACTGAACAAACTCCTCACATGTGCACATTCTATCCCTTTGGCCTTCAAAGGTTTTTCTCTTCTTTGAGTCACTTTCCTTTTCCTCCCAAAACTTTCTATAGATAAGCACTTCCGGCATTATCAGAGTTAGCATTTCCCATCCTTAAAAACTCACCCCTAACACCATCTGCAGCAAACAATGGAACCAAGTTTTTGTGTTTTTCCTAGTGCCGAAAATTCCTGAAAAGGCCATACTTGCTTCCTCACTTTTCTAGGGGCATGTGGGTCTAAGTGTGGGTGTCTCTTGACGCGCGTGCGGAGGTCAGCGGGCCATGCCACATGCTGGCCCCCACGTTCCCTCCTGCTGGAGGAAAGGCTTCTTGTTTCCACCACAGGGTATGCCAGCCTTGCTGGACTGCAAGCTGCCAGGGCCTCTCTTGTTGCCACCACAGGCGGGCTAGGTGACCGGTGCGTGCTGCCACGATCGAGTGGCGTTGGGTGGTTTCTGGGCAATTGGGGCTCGGCTGATCGTGCTTGCACAGCAAACACTTTGCCTGACTAAGCCAGCTCCCCAGCCAACTGGGGCCCCGCTTCTTCCTCCATTTTCAACTCATCTGGATTTTCTACCTGCTGTGCCGTAAAACCTTCCTATTTCCAATGGGCCCAATGAAGACCAAGAGTCTCTTTCCTGCCACAGCTTCGTGAGCACTCGTGGGCGTTCTACACGGACGGTCACCCTTCACTGCAGAGAGAACCTTCTTCCTCTGCCCTCGGCTCAGCGCTTCTCGGTCAGTTACACCGGGTGCTGCCCCTGCTGCGCCCCGCGCCTCAAACACTGAGTCCCTTTTCGTTTTTCTATCTTTCTTTCCTTTTTGTCTTTTTGAGGTAAATCCTCACTCTAGTCCAGGCTGACCTGATACACTATGTAGTCTCAGGCTGGCCTCAGAACTCACAGCGATCCTCCTGCCTCTGCCTGGTGAGTGTTGAGGTGACAGGCGTGCGCCACCCCGCCCGGCTCTCTCCTGCTTCTCTCCACCCGAGCTTTTCCTCATTCGCGACACTTCCCCATATGCCTCACTGGCTACCCTTGGCTGCACTGGAGGCCTTTCCTCATTCGCGACACCTCAGGGACCAGTCACCAGTGCCACCAGCACTCAACACAGTAACACATGAATAACACACTCTTACAGATCAATCAGAGTGACTTCACCATTAACAAATAATTATCGAGTGCCTTGAGGCTGACAGGTGCTGTCTAGAGACTGGGACAACAAAGTCAAATCAGAACCAACTTGAAGATCTGGTTTTCAAATTTTTGGTTTTTTTTTTTTTGTTTTTTTTTTTTCAAGCACAGAGAGAGAAGACAGAGAGATAATGGGCACGCTAGGGCCTGTAGCCACTGCAAAGGAACTCCAGACACGTGCACCCCCTTGTGCATCTGGCTTAAGTGGGTACTGGGGAATCAAACCTGGGTGCTTTGGTTTTGCAGGCAAGCGCCTTAACCGCTAGGCCATTTCTCCAGACCAAATGTTTTTATTTATTTCTTTATTTGAGAGAGACAGAGGCAGAGAGAGAGAAAGAGATAATGGGTCCGCCAGGGTCTCTAGCCACTGCAAACAAACTCCAAAGGAATGTGTACCTTTGTACATCTGGCTTATGTGGGTCTGAGGAATAGAACTTAGGTCCTTTGGCTTTGCAGGCAAACACCTTCACTATTAAGCCATCTCTCCAGCCTGCACTTCTTTTTTTTTTTTTTTTTGATTTTTAAAAATTTATTTGAGAGAGGAAGAGAGAGAGAAAGAAAGAGAATGCAACTTCAAGTTTTATTTTTCTTGTTTTTTTGTTCTTTTCTTTTTTTTTTTTTTTTCGTTTTTCAAGGTAGGGTCTCACTGTAGCCCAGGCTGTCCTGGAATTCACTATGTAGTCTCAGGGTGACCTCAAACTCATGGCGATCCACCTACCTCTGCCTCCCAAGTGCTGGGATTAAAGGCGTGCGCCACCACGCCTGCCTGCTTCAATATTCTAAAGCCCAGAACAGGGCTAACACATTCAGTGCTGCAACCCCAAGGAGGCAGAGTCAAGAAGCTCCCTGGGATTCACTGGCCAGCTAGCCCAGCATAACTGGTAAGTTCTGGATTAATGAGCCCCTGACTGACAGGAGGTGAATGTGCGACTGTGGATGACACCCAGAGTTCTGTGTTAGTAAGATCCTGACTGACAGGAGGTGAAGGTGCATCTGTGGATGACACCCAGAGTTCTGGGTTAGTAAGATCCTGACTGACAGGAGGTGAATGTGCGTCTGTGGGTGACATCCAGAGTTCTGGGTTAATAAGATCCTGACTGACAGGAGGTGAAGGTGCGTCTGTGGGTGACATCCAGAGTTCTGGGTTAGTAAGATCCTGACTGACAGGAGGTGAATGTGCGTCTGTGGATGACATCCAGAGTTCTGGGTTAATAAGATCCTGACTGACAGGAGGTGAATGTGCGTCTGTGGGTGACATCCAGAGTTCTGGGTTAATAAGATCCTGACTGACAGGAGGTGAAGGTGCGTCTGTGGGTGACATCCAGAGTTCTGGGTTAGTAAGATCCTGACTGACAGGAGGTGAATGTGCGTCTGTGGATGACATCCAGAGTTCTGGGTTAATAAGATCCTGACTGACAGGAGGTGAATGTACGTCTGTGGATGACACCCAGAGTTCTGGGTTAATAAGATCCTGACTGACAGGAGGTGTATGTGCGTCTGTGGATGACACCCAGAGTTCTGGGTTAATAAGATCCTGACTGACAGGAGGTGAAGGTGCGTCTGTGGGTGACACCCAGAGTTCTGGGTTAATAAGATCCTGACTGACAGGAGGTGAAGGTGCGTCTGTGGATGACACCCAGAGTTCTGGGTTAATAAGATCCTGACTGACAGGAGGTGAAGGTGCATCTGTGGATGACACCCAGAGTTCTGGGTTAATAAGATCCTGACTGACAGGAGGTGAAGGTGCGTCTGTGGATGACACCCAGAGTTCTGGGTTAATAAGATCCTGACTGACAGGAGGTGAATGTACGTCTGTGGATGACACCCAGAGTTATGGGTTAATAAGATCCTGACTGACAGGAGGTGAAGGTGCGTCTGTGGATGACACCCAGAGTTCTGGGTTAATAAGATCCTGACTGACAGGAGGTGAAGGTGCATCTGTGGATGACACCCAGAGTTCTGGGTTAATGAGATCCTGACTGACAGGAGGTGAAGGTGCGTCTGTGGATGACACCCAGAGTTCTGGGTTAATAAGATCCTGACTGACAGGAGGTGAAGGTGCGTCTGTGGATGACACCCAGAGTTCTGGGTTAATAAGATCCTGACTGACAGGAGGTGAAGGTGCGTCTGTGGGTGACACCCAGAGTTCTGGGTTAATAAGATCCTGACTGACAGGAGGTGAAGGTGCGTCTGTGGATGACACCCAGAGTTCTGGGTTAATAAGATCCTGACTGACAGGAGGTGTATGTGCGTCTGTGGATGACACCCAGAGTTCTGGGTTAATGAGATCCTGACTGACAGGAGGTGAAGGTGCATCTGTGGATGACACCCAGAGTTCTGGGTTAGTAAGATCCTGACTGACAGGAGGTGAAGGTGCGTCTGTGGATGACACCCAGAGTTCTGGGTTATTAAGATCCTGACTGACAGGAGGTGTATGTGCGTCTGTGGATGACACCCAGAGTTCTGGGTTAGTAAGATCCTGACTGACAGGAGGTGAAGGTGCGTCTGTGGATGACACCCAGAGTTCTGGGTTAGTAAGATCCTGACTGACAGGAGGTGTATGTGCGTCTGTGGATGACACCCAGAGCTGTACTTGCCATCAACGTGCACATGCTGCCATGAAGCCACAAAACATGTACATAGGTACACAAACACACACAAGTTATAGGTTAAGATTGATAGGTTTTCAAGCAGAATATGAGAGAAAATGTATTGAATGCAATATTTTCTTAGTTTTTTTCTTTCAGGTTTTTTGTTTGTTTTTTGTTTTTCGAGGTAGGATCTCACTTTGTCCAGGCTGACCTGGAACTCACTAGGCAGTGACCTTGGGATGACTCAGAAGGCATGCATCATGGTGCTGGAGAGATTTCTTAGCAGTTAAGGCACTTGCCTATGAGCCTAAGGACCCACGTTTGATTCCCCAGTACCCACATAAGCGAGATACAAAGGAGGCACCTGCATCTGGAGTTCGTTTGCAGTAGCTAGAGACCTTGGCATGTTTATTCAATGTGCCACTTTCTCTCTCTCTCTCTTTCTACATCTCTCTTAAATAAATTAATTAAATTTTTTAAAAAGCACTGCTTCAGCCTGGTGTGGGGTTGTACATCTTTAATCCCAGCACTCGCAAGGTAGGAGGTTAGGAGGATTGCTGTGAATCTGAGGCCAGTCTGAGACTATATAGTGAATTCCAGGTCATACCAGGGCCTTCTGCCTCTGTGAATGAATGCCAGGTACATGTGCCACTTTGTGCATCTGGCTTAACATGGGTATTGGGGAATCAAACGAGGGCCATCAGGTTTTGCAAGCAAACACCTGTAACTGTTGAACCATTTCTCTAGCCCCATATTTTATTCATTTATAAGGAGAGAAAGGGGGAGGTAGAGAGAAAGACAGATAGAACAGGCATGCCAGGCCCTTTGCCACTGCAAATAAACTCTTAATTCAGTGCCACTTTGTGCATCTAGCTTTATGTGGGTACTTGGAAACGGAACCCAGGCTTTCAGGCTTTATAAGCAATCACCTTTAACTACTGAGCTATCTCTTCAGCCCAAGGGACCATTTCACTATGGAGTCTTGGGGTGGCCTCGAACTCATGGTGATCCTCCTACCCTTGCCTCCTGAGTGCTTTGATTAAAGGAGAGCGCCACTGCAGCTGGCTCCAAAAGACCATTTCAAAAAAGGCAGGGTACAGACCCCTTGAAGTTGTCTCCTCCACCTGTGTGCTGTGGCGCGCACACACATACACATACAGAGTAAAAAATATAGGGCTGGCGAGATGGCTTAGCGGTTAAGCGCTTGCCTGTGAAGCCTAAGGACCCCGGTTCGAGGCTCAGTTCCCCAGGTCCCACGTTAGCCAGATGCACAAGGGGGCGCACGCGTCTGGAGTTCATTTGCAGAGGCTGGAAGCCCGGGCGTGCCCATTCTCTCTCTCTCCCTCTATCTGTCTTTCTCTCTGTGTCTGTCACTCTCAAATAAATAAATAAATAATTTAAAAATATATATATATATATATACTGTGTAAATACCTAGCACTTGGGAGGCTGAGGTAGGAGGATTGCTAGAAGTTTGAGGCTAGCTAGAGGCTACAGACTAGCAGGTCAGCTTGGGTTACAGTGAGACCTGCCTTGCAAAAGCCAAAAAAAAAAAAAAGTATAAATACCCCCAATTATTTCTAAAATAATTTAATATGGATATGTTTAAAGTGGAAAGAAGAATACAAAGTGGGAAAATATATGCAAAATACATATCTGATAAATAATTTATACATAAAATTCAACAAGAAATAAAGTATCTCAAATAAAGAAGTGAGACAACAATCTAAAACACATTGCACCAAAAACAATATAGAGACGACAATAAGCATTTACAAAGATGCTGGGATTGGAGGTGTGGCTCAGTGGTAGCAGACTTGCCTAGCCCTGAGTTCAAGCTCCAGTACGTCACTCAAAAAATCAAAGGTGAGCCGGGCGTGGTGGCGCACGCCTTTAATCCCAGCACTCGGGAGGCAGAGGTAGGAGGATCTCCGAGCGTTCGAGGTCACCCTGAGACTACATAGTGAATTCCAGGTTAGCCTGAGCCAGAGTGAGACCCTACCTCGAAAAACCAAAAAAAAAAAAAAAAAAAAAAAAATCAAAGGTGATAGCGGACACCGGAAGCCGTAAGTTTGGCTAGCCAGGCCAAAAGAGCCAATGGGTGCAATAGTGGCATGTCTGTTATGAGGGAAACCAACTCTCTAATCGGACTGAAGGCCCACTCCCTGGGAAGGAATACATGCCTGATAGTGAAAACCTACAACAGGGGTAGTCATGAGTCCTGGGGTGTAACATCTGCTACTGTCCAGCTAAATGTATATACTATGCTCACCAAACTGCCTAGTAAGCACTTCTCTTAATGTTCATACCCTTATATTAATGCTACTCTCACTTTTGGTTAGAGAAGTTTCCCTTTTCAGGTAGCTGTGACCTATGGGATGACTCAAAAGGCACCATGGTGCTGAGAAGTGACAGAGGAGTGCTCAGCACTGAGACATCTCTATCACACCTTCCAAGGCTCAGGAGTCCATTGTGGAAGATGTAGTGGGAAGAATGTAAGAGCCAAAGGAAGGATAGGACTCGTTACAATGCAATCTTCCCAGCACAAAATGGCCTGGATAAATATCCATGACCTCACAGTGCCTGGAACTACCTACACAGGATCCTCATAATAGGTGGAAAAGATGATGACATCAAAATCAAAGACAGACTTATTGAGAGTGGGAGAGGATATGATGGAGAGTGGAGTTGAGAGGGGAAGGTGGGGGGAGGGAAGGGAATTATCATGGTTTATTGTCTATAATTATGGAAGTTGTCAATAATTTAAAAACCCAAAGATGATAAACACCATTTGTCATTAGGGAATTATAAATTACAATGAAATTGACAAATCACTATACACTCATTAGAATAACTAAAATCCAAAACAATAACAAATACTGGTAAAAAGGTGAAAAACAGACACTTTACTGCTGATAGGAATGCAAAATGGTAGCATTACTTTGGAAAACAGTTTGATAACTTCTTTGTTTTGTTTTCTTTTTCTCAAGGTAGGGTCTCACTCTAGCCCAGGCTGACCTGACCTTTAAAATTTTTTTTTAATTTTTATTTATTTATTTGAGAGCAACAGACACAGAGAGAAAGACAGATAGAGGGAGAGAGAGAGAGAATGGGTGCACCAGGGCCTCCAGCCACTGCAAACGAACTCCAGACGTGTGCGCCCCCTTGTGCATCTGGCTAACGTGGGACCTGGGGAACCAAGCCTCGAACCGGGGTCCTTAGGCTTCACAGGCAAGCGCTTAACCGCTAAGCCATCTCTCCAGCCCTGACCTGACCTTTAATTCACTCATTATTCTCAGATTATCAGGGTGGCCTCGAACTCACAGTGATTCTCCCAACACTAGGGAGACAGAGGTAGGAAGATCTCCGTGAGTTCAAGGCTACCCTGAGAATACATAGTGAATTCCAGGTCAGCCTGAGCTAGAGTAAGACCCTACCTCAAAAAACCACCAAAACAAAACAAAGAAACAAACAAAAACCTATTAAATCAGCTACTGGGGATGGTGGATTCATGCGTGTAATTCTAGGACTCAAGTTCAGCCTGGTCTACATGGTGAGACCCTGTCTCAAATACAAAACAGGACTTCCAGTCAAGATCGTGGCTGCCTAACCACACTTCAGCTCCTGGGATAGCAAGACTAGGGAGATGAACTACACCCCACACTTCAGCCAAGGCCCACGTGAAACCACAGAGGAATTGGGGAGATGAGCAGGAGGGCTGCTTCCATGATGAGCCTGACAAGCAGCGCCAGGGTGGAGAAGACAGACCCTGAGGACACCCAACATGTACCAAAGCAGAGATCCAGAGGCTCGTGACAGCTCATCACTGAAGTAGACTTAAAACTCACCCACCACGGCTCAGGGAATTTTGCGGAAGAGGGGGCGGAAAGACTGTAAGAGCCACGGGCTGAGGGGTCACGCCCAGAGCCATTGACTCCCCCAGTAACTGACGACTGCGCATAACCCACAACCCCTCGGGGATACCCGCACCCCCCTCTGAGGAGGGCCCCCACCAGAATGGGGGCAGGGACGAGGAAAAAGATGGTACCAACACATGATGAATCCATATCTAGTATGCTCTTAGCAAAAAAACCCAATCCAACAACAGCTGGGCACGGTGGCGCACACCATAAATCCCAGCACTGGAGAGGCAGAGGCAGTGAGTTCAGTGTGAGTTCAAGGCCAACCTGAGACTACAAAGTGAATTCCAGGGTAGCCTGGGCTAGAGGAAGACCCTACATTGAAAAACCAAAAGAGGGGGGGAGGAGAGAGAGAGAGAGAGAGAGAGATAGGGACAGGAAAGAAGAAAGGAAGGAAGGAAGGAAGGAAGGAAAGAAGGAAGGGAGGGAGGGAGGGAGGGAGGGAGCCGGGTGTGGTGGTGCTGTGAGTTCGAGACCACCTTAAGACTCTGTAGCGAATTCCAGGTCAGCTTATGCTACAGCGAAACCTTACCTTGAAAAACCAAAGAAACAAGTCAATCATGAATATTTCCTGTTGAAAAAACCGTTTCCTTATTTCACACTAGCCATTAACCAAGGATCTCGCAATACAGAAACCACAAAGTTAACACTTCCTCAATTCTCATCTTTTCACCCAAAAAATCTACTACATAAATTCTGACAACAGTAACAAAGAGAACTACATCCACTAACATCAGTAAGGTCAGATTTTATAATATAAACCCACTAAAGCTATTTATGCCATCGCTAAAAGTGTGTTCACCTAGATCCTGACTGCTTTAATTTCCACCAGGTGAGCTTCTGAGCGGGTCCACGTGACTTACCTTCCCACACGCTCGGCAGTGATGCCTCCTTTTGGTGAATGTAAACCGAGCTTCACACTTCATGCAGTTTGGAGCCTGAGCATCTGGTACCCATACTGGAGCCACCTCCCCCAGGGTGGTAAATGGCTTTCTGGCAGGAACTCCAAGCTGGCCAGCTCTGAGATCATTATCCGGACTATCTGGGGCTAATGCAAGGCACGGTCTACTGGAAATCTCAGCCTCATAACTTTCTAAACGTTCCCCATTTGTGTCGGTCGGAGGGATGTTTCCCAAAGACGCGTTGCATATATTGGTTGCTGAGTTTTCCCCTAATCGGGTTTTCCCAAGAATATCATTCTTGTTTTTCAGATGATTTCCACTGTTTGCAGGAAGGTCGTTGTGTAAATGGTCTGATAATGGCTTTGGAATTTGGAGTTTAAGATTAGACGGTTGCTTGGGTCTTGCGCCACCAAAAGGTACGCTGACAGATTGCAGGTTTGCTACGAGCTTGGGGGAGGACTGCCCAAGCCCTGAGGGGACCTGACTACAGAACTCATGTAAATAATTTTTCTTCAGCAGGTCTCCAGTGCTGTTTAGAAGAAGTGCACTCCCTTCTGTGGCCTCATCCCCTCTCTGTTCGTAAATCGCTGAGTGGCACTCGGCCTTGCTCTCCTCGATTTCCTTTTCCTCCGTTACTGAGTCTTCTTTAGAGGGTAGAGTCTTTGGAGCAAAAGAGACAGCGGGGCTCTGCATTCCATAGGAATCACAGGCATTAGAGAGAGGACTGGCAGCTGCAGGGTCCTTGTCCTCGTCAGAGGCGGGGGAACCGCGTCCGCCACTTTCGCCCACACAGGTGCCTTTGGAATCTAGAGCTGCACCCGCCGTCCTGGCACCCTCTCCTGTGCCCTCACCGGCGTCGGCCGTGCTGGTCTGGGAAGCGTCCCGGTCTCCTTCGCCGACGTGGGTGTCACCCGTCTCACTGGCTTTGGTAAATTCCCGGTCGGTCATCTGAGAGTCAGAGCAAGGCTCGGTCACGCTAAGGGATCCCATAGTGCCAGGAATTTCTTCGTGCCCGTGCCCGTCATTTTCCTCAACTCTCACTTCACTAGGCACAGGGCAGTCTGAAGACTGTTCACAATTATTATTCCTTGCAGACCCGCTGGGCACATCTGGTGTGACACAGGAAGATAAGCCACACTGCAGGGATTCCTCAGTCCCTGTCCCCTCGGCTGGTTCTTTTGTCACCATCTCCTCCGTGGAGAGGGACAGGGCGTTGAGGCATCCTCGGTCTGTCGCAGGAGAGCTGTCTGTGCCGGTGAATTCCTCGCTGGCTAAATGGCTCCCTGGCTCCTTACCTGTGGGCCCTCCGTCCCTTCCCTGGGACGAGACTACGGAACTAACGGGTAAACTGGCAGCGGCGGGCGTGGGGGGGTCTTGATCTTGATTTCCACCATGCTTTAATTGGGAGACGCTGTCCACACTATTCGATGAAGTCATACATAGATGATTAACGGGGGCCCCCTCTGTTTTTGGTCTGTTCGAAGGATCCGTTTGCTTTTCTGGGTTCATGGTTTTGTCGGTGGACCCGTTCGTGCTAAAACTAAACTGATCGGTTTGTGTGTTTTCATTGTCCGGTGGACAGCTGGAGGAGTCCAGGAGGGGCTGACTGTTGTAATCATTACAACCGTGAAAATGCCCCTGTGATGTCCTTCCGTCGCACTTATGTGGGACGGCTTCGACGAGAACGTTCTCCTCGGGCAGACAGGTGAGGCTGGCGCGCGTCTCTTCTCCCGCCGCCAGAGCACGAAGCTGGTCATCCCGACCACAGCTTCTCTTACGCAGCTGGTCCTCGGCTGCGGCATTTTCATCAATCCACATGGCGGCCGCCTCCGACCTCGGGCTGCGGTCTCGGCCGTTAGCACGGTGCTCCTCGCCCTCCCTCTTCAGGGACAAGGCTTTCAGCGGTGGTCGTGACTCATGGGGAGCTGCACTCTCGTTCACACTGGCCAGGGCAGGGGTAAAGGGCAGCCCACGGGAAGAGGGATCTAGAATCTTAGTCCACTTTGTTTCCAGTAAAGTAGAAGAAATTGTTTCATCTGGGGAAAAAAAAAAAAAAAAAGTAGCTATGTTAAGTTTGCTGGTAACATTAAAAAGCTGTAAATACGCTTCCAACTACCCTCTGAAGACCAAATATTCCTAGAATATGATGGTATGAAATCTTTGGCTAGAAATAAGAAACTATATTTAAGAAAATGCCCTGTAAATATATGCCATCCAGGGCTGGTGGGATGACTTAGTGGTAAAGGTACTTGCCTATTAAGCCAAAGGACCCAGGTTTCATTCCCCCAGGACCCGAAGCACAAGGTGGCACATGCGTCTGGAGTTCATTTGCAGCAGCTGAAGGTCCTGACATGCCCATCTGCTCTCTATCTGCCTCTCTCTTTCTCTCTCTTAAATAAGTAAGATAAATATAAATATATGTCAGCTAATGTTATTACCTGAGAACATTTAAAACAATAAAACAGTGCTACCTGACCTCTGCTGAACCGCCAGCTACTGGTGAGCTCCTCCTCCATGGGCTGAGAGGAGAGGAGAGGAGAGCCCCTTACCCTTACTCTTCATTTGGGCTCTTTACCCCTCCACATTCCCACAAGGCAGGAGCTCTCTGAATTTTTATTTCTGTCCTTTGCAAGGTTTTTCCAGGCCTTCCACATGGGCTCTCAAACCATATGTGTGCCTTTCCTTGGTTCTGTACTTCCTTAAACAAATATAACAGTTTAATAATTAAAACCTAAAATAAAACAACAAAACAGTTTACCAAAATCTAATAACTGACTTGGCTGGGAGTGGCAGTCCATGTCTTTAATGAAGAGGCAGAGGTAGGAGGACCACTGTGAGTTCCAGGCCAGATTAGGACTACAGAATTCATTCCAGGTCAGCCTGGACTAGAGTAAAACCCTACCTCAAAAAAACGGTGTGTGAGGGGGTAAGAGAGCCGGGCGTGGTGGCGCACGCCTTTAATCCCAGCACTCGGGAGGCAGAGGTAGGAGGATCGCCGTGAGTTCAAGGCCACCCTGAGACTACATAGTTAATTCCAGGTCAGCCTGGGCCAGAGTGAGACCCTAACTTGAAAAAAAATTAAAAAAAAAAAAAAAAAGAAAAAGGCGGGCAAGGCTGGAGGGATGGCTCAGCAGTTAAAGGTTCTTGCTTACAAAGCCTTCAGGCCCAGGTTCAACTCCCCAGGACTCACGTAAAGTCAGATGCACAAAGTGGTACATGCGTATGAAAGTGTGCACAGGAAGGAGACCTGGTGTGCTCACTCTCTCCATTGCTCTCTTTCAAATAAATAAATATTAAAAAAAAAAAAAAACCTTAAGAATGGAGTGGAGAGATGGCTCAGCAGTTAACGCACTTGCATGCGAAGACTAAGGATCTAGGTTCGATTCTCCAGGTCCCGTGTTAGCCAGATACCCATCATGGCACATGCATCTGGAGTTTGTCTGCAGTGGCTGGAGGCCCTGGGGCGCCCATTCTCTCTCTCTCCTTCTGTCCCTCTGTATCTAATAAATAAATAAATAAATAAAATGAGGAAAAAAAGATTTTTAAGTTCTAAAAAAATACCCTTAAGATTAAAACAGGAAATGAGGTTTGTAAACAAAACAAAATGGGCAACATGTAAATTACTATTGAAGGTGTGTGATGGGTGTTCTGAGGTTTATGATACTATTCTGTTTAATTTGTATATATACTAAATTTAAATTTTCCAGTAATTTTTTCCCTATTTTTATTTTTATTTTTAAATTTTTATTAGCATTTTAATTTTCCAGTAATTTTTAAAAGTTTGCTATACTATATGAATTTCTTCTTGTAATAATGTCACAATACACCATGAATTAGGTTCATATTTATATTATTACCTGAAAGTATTTGGCAAAAATATTCATTTGTCTCATTGAGAGCTTGTTCGGAGGCTGGAGCAGGAGAGCAAGCTACTTGTGTATCCTTGACCAAAGACTGGCCCTCCTCTAATACAGGAAAGGTCGTCCTCTTCGACCAAGCGCACAGCTTCGAGAGGGACCCACATGGAGCGGAGCGGTGAGGCAGGAAGGGGACACCCGCCTAGACAGCCAGATCAGCCGAATCAACCCTGGCGATCAATGCGGTGACAGGTGCCGCAGCCAGGTCGCCCTCACATCCTAACTTACCGTATTGAATCTATTTACTTCTAGTCTCCCAAGACGCATAATTTCACATCACATCTCTTCTTGTTTAAGAGATCATGAAACCATGGCAGCTGTTAACTCTCATCACAGTGCTACTGTGTATGTCTAAGTAAAAGGAGTAAAGATAATCAATGCACTGGAGCGATGGCTCAGTGGTTAGAGGCACTTGCTTATGAAGCCCGATGGCCTGGGCTGAGCTCCCCGGTGCCCATGTGCAGCCGGATGCATGAAGCGGAGCATGAGTCTGAGGTGCATTCACAACGACAGGAGGCCCTTGTGAGCCCTTACTCACCGCCTTCCTGTCTCTCTCAAATGAATAAGAATGGATGGATTTGTGGGCTGGGGAGATGAATCAGTGGGTAAAGCTCTTGCCACACAGCTCGGAGCACCTGCCTGGGTCTCCCAACCCCACAGATGAGGGGGAAGGTGAGGGCCCGCCTGGAAGGTGTCCTCTGACACGTGGGCTGAGGCACCAGCACTCACAAGGGAACACAGACGCCAAGGAAATTACTGTGAAACATAATGCACTTGCCGGGCGTGGAGGCGCGTGCCTTTAATCCCAGCACTCGGTTGTCAGAGGCAGGAGGATTGCTGTGAGTTCAAGGTCACCCTGAGACTACACAGTGAATTCTCGTTCAGCCTGAACTAGAGCAGAATCCTACCTCAAAAATCCAAAACAGGAAAAAGAAATACATTTCCTTTTTTTTCCCTTTCAGTAACTGTTACCTTGGTGTTGAAATTGTGTAGAAATAATTTTAACATTAATCTTCAATGAACCCGTATCACTTTATTAATGCCTTCATCAAGAGAGACCCTACCTCAGGAAAAAATAAAATAAAATACAAGGGCTGTAGAGATGGCTTAGCGGTTAAGGCGTTTGCCTACTTCGATTCCCCAGGACCCACGTAAGCCAGAGGCACAAGGGGGCGCATGTGTCTGGAGTTGTTTGCAGTGGCTGGAGGCCCTGGTGTGCCCAGCCATTCCTTCTCTCCCTTTCCCTCTCTCTCTCTCTCTCTCTCTCTCAAATAAATACAAGAGTGAATATAATTTGCATAAGTAAAAGCACAGTGTTGATGGAACATAAAAAAAAAAAACAATTAGGCTAACAGATTTGAGATTTTAAATAACTCATATTTACAAGCTGGGTCCTGGAAATAATAAAAGAAATATACTATCTCATAAAATTTAAGAATATTTAATAATTCTAAAACAGGAATGGTCTATTTAGGCATGATAATTACCTAGTGTCCTCATAGTGTATTTGAGACACACATACACACTCGGGGGATTTTTTTTTTTTTTTTTTTGGTTTTTCGAGGTAGGGTCTCACTCTAGCCTAGGTTGACCTCGAATTCACTATGGAGTCTCAGGTTGGCCTTGAACTTACAGCGATTCTCCTACCACTGCCTCCTGAATGATGGGATTAAAGGTGTGTGCCACCACACCACAGCTACTTTTATTTTCTAAGATAGGAGCTCCTATGTAGTTAAAGTTGTTGGGTTTGTACTCCTGATCTTCCTGTCTCTACATCTCAATTGCTAGAATTACAGACATACACTACCATGACTATTTTGTTTGTTTGTTTTTTGGTTTTCCAACGTAGGGCCTCACTCTAACCTAGGCTGACCTGGAATTCACTCTGTAGTTTCAGAGTGGCCTCGAACTCTCAGTGAATCTCCTGCTTCTGCCTCCCAATGGCTGGGATTAAAGGCGTGCACCATCACACCAGCTTTGTTTGGTTTTTAGACAAGATCTCACCATGTAGCTCTGGCTAGTCTGGAATTAGCTTTGTACATCAGGTTAGCCTTGAATTTGTGGCGATCCTAACAAGCTTGGTCATTTATTGTACATTTCTCCTTTAAAAAAAAGGAAACAAAGCAACATCAAATGAAAGTTAACTTCATTAAAAGATACTCTCAGTCAGGCGTGGTGGTGCACGCCTTTCATCCCAGCCCTGGGGAGGCAGAGGTAGGAGGATCGTCGTGAGTTCGAGGCCACCCTGAGACTACAGAGTGAGACTCTATCTCAAAAAATAATAATAACAGGTGAAAGAGAGATGGGCAGCAGCATTCATCTCCCTCCCTCGCCCCACCCTGCTTGACTGAGGACCGAAGGTGACCAGCGATTTTGTGCTCTCGAGAGCACAACTGCCCCACCATGGACTCCATCCCTTCCAACCGCAACACAAAATGCCAAAACAAACACCGGCTCCCGTAAGTTGCTTTCTGTTGGTATTTTTTCACAGCAAATAGAAAACTAGCTGATACAGTAACTAGAGAAGTTGCCTAGCCTCTGTCCTCTGCTTTCATCTGTAACACAAGTGAGGTTTACCTTTGTGAAACTGTTTTATACATTAAATGATTTACTTCATGCAACTATCTAGCACATGGTGCTAAAAACGTGATTTCTCCCTCTAATTATTGTTACATATTACTGTCATTATATTAACAGATATGATTTTTTTTTTTTTTTTTGGTTTTTTGAGGTAGAGTCTCAGCCTGGCTCAGGCTAACCTGGAATTCACTTTGTAGTGTCAGGGTGGCCTTGATCTCATGGCGATCCTCCTGCCTCTGCCTCCCGAGTGCCGGGATGAAAGGCGTGCACCACCATGCCGGGCAAGAACTGCATTTTCTTATCCTCACACTCTTTATGTCATAAATGCAAACAAACTTCTTCAATGTCAATTCTCACCTTCGTTCTGTTCAAATTCATCTAATACCTTGTCCAGGTTGTAAGCTTCTGCTTGGAAGTAATTCTCCATCAGTGAGGAAAACACTGCTTAAGAGACTGGTGTAAACCTAAAATGTTCAACAAATTTTATATTATAGTTTGAATTCTTAAAACACTGTTTATAATTCCTAAGTATTTAAGTATGAAAAATCTCTTACAAATCTATTCAGGTAAGATAAACAATATGAGATGTTTAAGTTAATTAAAACCTAGAAACCTATAAGCTGACAGTTATCAAAATGCTTGGCCGAGGCCTGGGTAGATAGTTCAATGAATGAAGTGCTTGCTGTGAAAATGTAAGTCCCTGAGTGCAGAACCCAAGAACCCACATAAAAAGCTAGATGCTGGGGCTGGAGAGATGACATAGCAGTTAAGGGAGCCAAAGGACCCAGGTTCAATTCACCAGTACCTACGTAAGCCAGATGCACAAAGGGGCACATGCATCTGGAGTTTGTTTACAGTGGCAAGATTCTCTCTGTGTTTGTTTCTCTTCTCTCTCTCAAATACATAAACACATAAATAAATAAAGTTTAAAAATAAAAGCTAGATACTGGGCTACAGAAATGTCACACTGGTTAAGGTGCTCATCTGTGAAGCCTAAGGACCCAGGTTTGATTCTTAGTACCTACGTAATCCAGTTGCACAAGGTAATGCATGCATCTGGAGCTCATTTGCAGTTACTGGAGGCCCTGGTGTGCCAACTCTCTCTATCTTCCTCTTTCTCTCTCTCTCTCCCCTCTCTCTCAAATACATACATAAATAAATAAATGGGGCTGGAGTGATGGATCAGCAGTTATGGCATTTGCCTGCAAAGCCAAAGGACCCAGGTTGGACTCCCCAGGAACCACATAAGACAGATGCACGAGGTGGTGTACGTGGCTGGAGTTCGTTTGAAGTGGCTGGAGGCCCTGGTGTGCCCATTTTCTCTCTCCCTCTTTCTCTGTCAAATAAATAAATAAATTTTTAAAAGCCAGATGCTGTGGCAGGCTTCTGTAATGCCGGTGCACCTATGGCAAGGAGGTGGAGGCAGGAGAATTGCTCAGAAACTCACGGCCATCTAGCCCAGTGAACACATTGGTGAGTAAGAGAAATGACCTCAAACAAGGTAGAAGGTGAAAACTGACACTTGAAATTGTCCTTTAATGTCCACATGCACATGCTCCACACAGAATAGAACACACACACTCATACACCACAGCTGGCCCTCTATCTATGGGTTTGGTTTTTTTTTTTGTTTGTTTTGTTTTAATTTTAGGGAGAAAGAGAAACAGAGACAGCGGGACAGAAAGAGAGCAACTTGGCGCGCCAGGGCCTCAGCTACTGAAATCCAACTCCAGACACTTGTGCCACCTAGTGGGCAACCGTGCGCTTGCCACACCTTTGTGCGTCTGGCTTACGTGGGATCTGGAGAAAGATCAAATACTAGATCTAAGCTTTGCAGGAAAGTGCCTTATCGCTAAGCAATCTCTCCAGCCCTATCTACAGGTTTTATATTTATGGATTCAACCAGCCTTGAATGAAAAATATTCAGGAAAAAAACTACATGTGAGCTGAATACTGAACATATACAAGACATTTGCCTTGACATCACTTTCTAAACAATACAAATATAACTACGGCTTATCTAGTACTCTGTATTGGGTTTTAGGAGTGATTCTGAGATATCTAAAGTGTATAGGAGGATGTGTGCAGGTACCTTATACCTTATCTGAATATGGAGAGGGAACCTGCAGTGGTGTTTGAACTACTCCTCCATGGATACTGAGGGACAACTGTACAAACATAGAAGCAGATTTGTTCATTTGATAAATAGAACATACTTTAAAGGAAGCCAGATGTGGTGGTGCACGCCTTTAATCCCAGCACTCAGGAGGCAGAGGTAGGAGGATTGCTGTGAGTTTGAGACCACCCTGAGACTCCACAGTGAATTCCAAGTCAGCCTTGGCTAGAGTGACACCCTACCTCAAAAAAAAAAAAAAAAAAGAACATACTTTAGCCAGGTGTGGTGGTGCACACCTTTAATGCCAGCACTCAGGAGGCAGAGATAGGAGGATCACCATGAGTTCAAGGCCAGGCTGAGACTACATTGTGAATTCCAGGTCAGACTGGGCTAGAGTGAGATCCTTCCTTGAAAACAAACAAAAACAAAAAAAGCTGGAGTGATGGCTTAGTGGTTAAGATACTTCATTGCAATGCCAAAAGACCTGGATTCAATTCCCCAGTACCCACGTAAAGCCAGATGCACAAGGTGTTGCATGCACATGGAGTTTGTTTGCAGTAGCTAGAGGCTCTGGTGCACCCATTCTCTCTCTCTATCTGCGTCTTTCTCTCTCTCAAATAAGTAATATTTTTTTCTTTTTCTTTTTTTCTTTCTTTTTGTTCAAGGTAGGGTATTGCTCTAGCCCAGACTGACCTGGAATTCACTATGTAGTCTCAGGGTGGCCTCAAACTCACAGCAATCCTCCTACCTCTGTCTCCCGAGTGCTGGGATTAAAGGCATGTGCCACCACGCCAGGCTGAATTTTTTCT
The DNA here is from genome assembly GCF_020740685.1 of Jaculus jaculus. Lineage (NCBI taxonomy): Eukaryota > Metazoa > Chordata > Mammalia > Rodentia > Dipodidae > Jaculus > Jaculus jaculus. Next base: position 4,887,389 of record NC_059122.1, on the reverse strand, counting down.
TAAAGGTCTCAGGGGCTGGAGGGATGGCTTAGCAGTTAAGGTGCTTGCCTACAAGGCCAAAGAACCCAGGTTCAATTGCCCAGAACCCATGTAAGCCAGATGCAAAAGGTGGCACATGCATCTGGAGTTTGTTTGCAACAGATGAATGCGCCCATTCCCTCTCCCTCTATCTGCCTCTATCTCTCTTTCAAATAAAGTTCTTTAAAAAATTATTTTAGAACCAGACGTGATGGTACATGCCTTTAATCCCAGTACTCGGGAGGCAGAGGTGGGAGGATCGCCTTGAGATCGAGGCCACCCTGAGACTACATACTTACTTCCAGGTCAGCCTGAGTCAGAGTGAAACCCTACCTTGAAAAACCAAAAATAAAAAAAAAAAAAAAAGCTTTCAGAATTTTTGGCCAGTTCCAGCATGGAGTAAAGGACACCAGTTCCACAAGCTAAATGATGACTCTGGCTATTCGTTTTCTTCTCTTTTTTCTTTTTTCAGTAGGAGCCCCACTTTAAAAAAAAAAAAATAGAGTTCTCAAATAAATATCTATTTAAAGGCACTGGAAAGACAAAAACAGTCCAATCCCCAAAATACCAGATAAAAAGAAATTATCAAAATTAAAGCAGAAATCTACAAATTGGATATTAAGAAAAGAATTTTAAAATTAATGAAACAAAGACCTGGTTCTTTGGAAAAAATAAGCAAGATTGATAAACTACTAGCCAAGCTGATTAAAAGCAAAAAAAGAAAAGGGGGGGAGGGGAAGATTCAAATCAACATGATTCAAAATGAAAATGGAGACATCACAATGAAATTTATAAAATAAAATAAAATAAATTGTTCAGGCCCAGAAAGATTCACTACTGAGTTCTATCAAATCTGCATTCAAGAACTAAAACCGCTACTCAAATTATCCCACACAACTGAAAAAGAGGGAAGGCTCCTAGACTTCTATGAAACCAGTGTTACTCTAAAACCTAAACCAGCCAGAGAAACAAAAAAAATAGAAAGTTACAGACCAATATCCCTAATAAACTTGGACACAAAAATTCTCAATAAAATCCTCGCAAACCAAACTCAAAAACACATCAAAAGCATCACCCACCTCAATCAAGTAGGCTTCACCCCAGAAATGCAAGGATGGTTCAACACATAGAAATTAACAAATGCAACTCACCACATAAGCTTAAAACAAGAGAATCACATGACTATTTTAATAGATGCAGAAAAGACCTCTGACAAAATACAACACTCTTTCATGATTGAAATGCTGGAGAGACTAGGGATGGAGGGACCATATCTCAATATAATAAAGGCTATTTATCATGTACCCAAGGCCCAGATCACAGTATGGGGGAAAACTCAAACTGCTCCCATTAAGGTCTGAAAGAAGACTCAAACAAAAATCTTCTAAAGGTAATAAATTCTTTCAGTAATGTGGTAGGATAAAAAAAATCAATACAGAAAAATCAGCAGCCTTCCTATATGCCAAAGATAAACGTATGGAGAAAAAGATAAGTGATGCTAACCCATTTTCAATAGCCACAAAAACTTTAAAAACCATGGGATATCACTAACCAAGGAAATGAAAGGCCTGTACAAAGAAAACATAAAAATATTGATAAAGCCTGGCATGGTGTCCCATGCCTTCAGTCCTAGTACTCAGGAAGCAGGGTTAAGAGGATCACTGTGAATTTGAGGACACCCTGAGGATGCATAGTGAATTCCAGGTCAGCCTGAACTAGAGTGAGACCCTACCTAAAACACCAAAAAGACCAGCACTCGGGAGGCAGAGGTAGGACGACTGCCATGAGTTCAAGGCCACCCTGAGATGACAGAGTTAATTCCAGGTCAGCCTGGACCAGAGTGAGACCCTACCTCGAAAAACCAAAAAAAAAAAAAAACAAAAAAACAAAAAACACACACCAAAAAGAGAAAGAAAGAAAGAAAGAAAGAAAGAAGGAAAGAAGGGAATATTCTGGTGGACCACACATGATTAGCATTGTCCTAGGGTGTACTTCTTTAACCTACTTCATTAAAGTTGGCTGACAGCCATATCTAGGTTGAGCTGGCAAAGACGTGAAAGATAAAATAGAATAAGAAGGGCTGGAGGGATGGTTTAGTGGTTAAGGCCTTTGCCTGCAAAGCCAAAGGACCCAGGTTCAATTCCCCAGGAACAAACGCTAACCAGATGCACAAGGGGGCGCACACATCTGGAGTTCATTTGCAGTGGCTGGAGGCCCTTGTATGCCCATCCTTTCCCTCTCTCCCTTTCTCTCTGTCAGATAAAAACAAAAATAAATAAATAGAATAGAATAGGCACACTCCATCCCTTCAAAGCACATGCCATTTCTGCTTCAGGGAACTTAGTCACACAGCCATACTGAACTGCAAAGAAGGCTAACTGGACAGCCACATCCTAGGTACAGCTACTATAGAAAAGAAAAAAAAAGTATTTTGGTGGATTTGGATAGCCTTTGCTGGATGGAAAACGTACTACAGAGGGGAGGTCTGAAGGTAAGCACAGTGTCTGGAGTTTGGCTGCAGTGGATGAAGGCCCTGTCATGCCCATCCTCTCGCTAGCTAACTCTTTCTCTCTCCCCCAGCCCCCAATACATAAGTAAATAAATAAATAAACAAATACATCTGGGCACGGCAGTGCACGCCTTTAATCCCAGCACTTGGAAGGCAGAGGTAGGAGGATCGTGGTGAGTTCGAGGCCACCCTGAGACTATATAGTAAATTCCAAGTCAGCCTGGACTAGAGTGAGACTCTACCTCAAAAAAGATTTTTTTTTAATTGGTGATTGAGTCTATAATCCTTATAATCCAGCACTTGGGAAACAGGCGGGAGGATCACAAATTCCAAACCAGCCTGGATTACATATTGAGTTCCCAACGAGCCTGACCTCATAAAGAGACTGCCTCAAAATGTATATATTAAATTCTTCTCTTCCTCTGACTTAAAATAAAATCCTTTTGAAAAATTACACTGCTGACCTAACAAGAGACTATATATGTATGTATCTATGTATGCATGCATGCACATTGTTGTTTTGTTTTTCGAGGCAGGGCTCACTCTAGCTCAAGCTGACCTGGAATTCACTATGTAATCTCAAGGTGGCCTGGGACTCACAGCGATCCTCCTACCTCTGCCTCCCCAGTGCTGGGATTAAAAAGACGTGTGCCACCATGCTCAGCAAGAAACAGTATTATTGAGGAAGCAAGCAGTATGTGTCAGTAGTATCTTTTACAGGTCTCATTCTTTTCTCTAGTTCAGTATGTTAAAGTAACCGGACAATGGTTTTCTTACCTCGTCTCCCCTACACACATAATAAACGCCAGCCTTCTCCGTGCTTACTCATGATGCTGGCTGCACAACAGCCAGTCCTGCTGAGCCAGTATTCTCTGATCCTTTAAAAAAAAAAAAAAGCACATAACATTTATTAAAACAAGCCCTAATTTTCATCATATAAGCCTACCATACCCAGACAAATAAAAGCCATGGGATTAACACTAAATTATAATTACATCTTCAGATTCAAAGAGCTATTTGGCATGGAAGGTAAACACACACACATTGTACTGAAGGAGGCCAAAAGTTCACCGTGTTAATAATTTCTGGGCTGGGACTGGAGAGATGGCTTAGCGGTTAAGTGCTTGCCTGTGAAGCCTAAGGACCCCGGTTCGAGGCTCGGTTCCCCAGGTCCCACGTTAGCCAGATGCACAAGGGAGCGCACGCGTCTGGAGTTCGTTTGCAGAGGCTGGAAGCCCTGGCGCGCCCATTCTCTCTCCTCTATCTGTCTTTCTCTCTGTGTCTGTCGCTCTCAAATAAATAAATAAATAATAAAAAATAAATTTCTGGGCTGGAGAGATGGTTTAGTGGTCAAGGTGCTTGCCTGTGAAGCTTAAGGACCCCTGTTTGACTCTCCAGATTCCACATTAGCCAGATGCTAAACAGTGAGGCAAGTGCAAGGATGAACACGCCCAGTAGGTGGCACAAGCATCTAGACTTCTATCACAGTGGCTGAGGCCCTGGCATACCAATTCCCCTTTTCTTTTTATGTGCCTCTTTTGTTCTTTCTAAAATAAAATTAAAAAATTTAAAGAATTTCTAGGCTGGAGAGATGGCTCAGTGGTTAAAGGTGCTTTCCTGTAAAGCCTGATGGCTCAGGTTGGAGTCCCCACTGCTCACGTAAAGCCAAATGGACAAAGTGGCACATACATTGGGAGTTCATTTGCAGTAACAAAAGGCCCTGGAGCACCTATAGTTACTCTCACAAACAAAGACACAAAGAAAGAAAGGAAGGAAAGGAAAAGAAAGGAAGGATGGAAGGAGGAAAGGAAGGAAGGAGAGAAGGAAGGAAAGAAGTAAAGAAAGGAGGGAGGGAGGGAGGAAGGAAGGAAGGAAGGATAAAAAAACTCTGCATGTTCATTTTCAGTGTGCAATATATAGTGAAACAAAAGGAAGCAACTTCTCTCCAGTGATTCTAATTGTGAATTTGTAAAAATATCATTTGCCTTGTTCAAAGCTAGAAACACTAAACACTACTACAAGAATGATCTCTGGTAAGATTTTTCTCCCCCTTATACATTAAGAACTTTTTTTTTTCTCAAGATAGGGTCTTACTCTGGCCCAGACTGACCTGGAATTCACTCTACAGTCTCAGGGTGCCCGTGAACTCACAAAGATGCTCCTACCTCGGTCTCCCAAGTGTTGGGATTAAAGGCATATGGTACCATGCCTGGAAGAATTCTTTTTTTTTAAGTATTTATTTATCATGCAGAATTCATAAATTTGAATTTCAAAGGCTTCTTGGTGAGACTTTTTTTAAATTTTTATTTATTTATTTATTTGAGAGCGACAGACACAGAGAGAAAGACAGATAGAGGGAGAGAGAGAATGGGCGCACCAGGGCTTCCAGCCTCTGCAAACGAACTCCAGACGCGTGTTCCCCCTTGTGCATCTGGCTAACGTGGGACCTGGGGAACCGAGCCTCGAACTGGGATCCTTAGGCTTCACAGGCAAGCACTTAACCGCTAAGCCATCTCTCCAGCCCTTGATGAGACTTTTATTACCAAACAATTGCCTTTCCTCCAAATACTCTCTTTGGAGCAGACTGCATCACATGGTATTATCTAATACGAAACTGAGCCAGGTGTGGTGGGGCACACTTTTAATCCCAGCACTCGAGAGGCAAAGGTATGAGGATCACTGTGAGTTCAAGGCCACCCTGAGAATACAGAGTGAATTCCAGGTCAGCCTGGGTTAGAGTGAGACCCTACCTCGAAAAACCAAACCAAAAAAGAAAAGAGAGAGACAGAGAAAATGATGTGCTTAGGAAGAAAAAGGGCATCTACCAAGTAAAGGAATGAATAAATCACCTTGGCTAAATGATGCAAAAATAATTAAAATGTGAATGATGCAAAAGTAAGGTCCCAAGTGGGGCATGGTGGTGCACACTTTTAATTCCAGCACTAGGGAGGCTGAGGTAGGAGGGACACTGTGACTTCAAAGCCAGCCTGGGCTACAGACTGAGTTCCAGGTCAGCCTAGGCGACAGTGAGACCCTGCCTCAAACAAAACAAAATGTAAGGTCCCTTCCTTTAATACCTAGCTAACTGAAGGCCTTAAGTAATTGTTATCTAATATCCCCATAAATACAGCCTGCTTTTCAGTAATAGACATCTATAATGCTTTTTAATTTTTATATATTTATTTGACAGCGACAGACAGGGAGAGAAAGAGGCAGATAGATAGAGAATGGGCACGCCAGGACCTCCAGCCACTGCAAGCAAACTCCAGATGGTGCGCCCCCTTGTGCATCTGGCTAACGTGGGTCCTGGGGAATCGAGCCTTGAACTGGGATCCTTAGGCTTCACAGGCAAGCGCTTAACAGCTAAGCCATCGCTCCAGCCCCATAATGCTTTTTATTTATTTTCTTTTAGAGAGAGCAAGTGAGCGAGAGGAGAAATAGAGAATTGGTGTGCCAGGGCCTCAGCCATTGCAATTGAACTCCAGACGTTTGGGCCACCTTGTGGGTATGTGCAACCTTGAGCTTGCCTCACCTTTGTGCGTCTGGTTTATGTGGGATCTGGAGAGTCAAACACGTGTCCTTAGGCTTCACAGGCAAGCGCCTTAACCACTAAGCTGTCTCTCCAGTCCTGTAGTGCTTTTTTTTTAAATTATTTATTTATTTATTTGAGAGCGATAGACACAGAGAGAAAGACAGATAGAGGGAGAGAGAGAGAATGGGCGCGCCAGGGCTTCCAGCCTCTGCAAACGAACTCCAGACGCGTGTGCCCCCTTGTGCATCTGGCTAACGTGGGACCTGGGGAACCGAGCCTCGAACCGGGGTCCTCAGGCTTCACAGGCAAGCGCTTAACCGCTAAGCCATCTCTCCAGCCCCTGTAGTGCTTTTTTTAAACATCCCTGTTACAACAGATGCCTTGTTTGCCTTCTTGTGGGAACAATGACCATATACCTGAACTGTGATGCCACAGGGATATGCTGAAGGTCCCACATATTTGTGTCAAATTCTGAGCTCTGACCTACAAGATCTATGATTGTCTAATGAATCTGCTTTAACTCAGGATGTGGATGGCCTGATTTTGTGTTCTCCCTCATATGACTCTTGCCTCAAAGAAACAATCTTATTACAACAGCTAAGAAGGACCACTATGTATGAAAAGATAAGTTCAACTCCGTCAACAGTATGTCAAATACTTAGGTCAAGGCCGGGTGTGGTGGCGCATGCCTTTAGTCCCAGCACTCAGGAGGCAGAGGTAGGAGGATCGCCATGAGTTCAAGGCCACCCTGAGACTCCATAGTGAATTCCAGGTCAGCCTGGGCTACAGTGAAAGCCTACCTCAAAAACAAAAAAAAAAAAAAAAAAAACTGAGGTCATGTAGTAACTCCCTCAAGATGACTTAAAAATACTGATTGCACTTCTGTCATTAGGAAGTTTCTAACCCCCAAGCAGCAACAACAACAACAAAAAAAAAAAAATTGAGAAGAATCTTAGGACTAACTAGTTATTGTCGAAATTGGATTCCAAACTGTTCGTTAATGGCTCAGACATTGTGTAAGAAACTTAAGCAAGACTAGATAGATGCCATGGAACTAAGCCAGGAGGAGGAGGCAGCAACCGAGGCCTTAAACACACCCTGAAGCAGGCCCCTGAGCTGCAATCCACCCGCTGTCCGTTCCGTTCACGGGAAGGAAGGGAAGGGCACGGCTGTGCTGACTCCCCACCATGGAGAGACCTCAGGTGAACATGGAGGTGTCGCAGCCACGTCAAGGCAGCCCAGGAGGGAAAGGGGACAGGAAAAGCGGCACAATACACTCTTCCACCAAAAAGCGAAGTTGTGTGAGGAATTATTAAACCCAGCTGGGAAGCAGGAGAGACGAACCAAAGATCAGGAGGCAGGAAGAAATAGTAAAGATTAGGGTGGAGATTAAGGAAACAGAAACAAGAATAGTGCAAAAACAAAAAAAATCAATGAAATGAAGAGCTAGTTCTTTGAAATGATAAACAAGATTGATAAACCTTTAGTAAATATGACCAAAAGAAAGAAGAGACACAAATTAATAAAATTAGAGATGAAGCCAGGGTGGTGGTACACGCCTTTGTAAAATATTTTCTTTATTTATTTGAGAGCTAGAGAAAGGGCATAACCAGGGGCCCCAGCCACTGTAAACGAACTCCAGATGCGTGCACCCCCTTGCGCATCTGGCTTACGTGGATCCTGGGGAATTGAACCGGGGTCCTCTGGCTTTGCAGACAAACACTCTAACTACTAAGCCATCTCTCCAGCCCCGGTGCACGCCTTTAATCCCAGCACTCAGAACAGGAGGAACATATTTCAACACAGTGAAGGCTATTTACGACACACCCATAGCCAACATCATACTAACTGGAGGAAATCTGGAAGCATTGCCACTAAAGTCAGAAAGAAGACAAGGGTGTCTACTGTCCCCACTTTTTTTGTTGTTTATTTATTTATTTATTTATTTATTTATTTATTTATTTGAGAGCGACAGACACAGAGAGAAAGACAGGTAGAGGGAGAGAGAGAGAATGGGCGCGCCAGGGCCTCCAGCCATTGCAAACGAACTCCAGACACGTGCGCCCCCTTATGCATCTGGCTAACGTGGGACCTGGGGAACCGAGCCTCGAACCGGGGTCCTTAGGCTTCACAGGCAAGCGCTTAACCGCTAAGCCATCTCTCCAGCCTTGTTGTTCATTTTTATTTAGTTATTATTTATTTATTTTTTTTTTTATTTTTTTTTTTAATTTTTTATTTATTTATTTGAGAGTGACAGATAGAGAGAGAAAGACAGATAGAGGGAGAGAGAGAGAATGGGCGCGCCAGGGCTTCCAGCCTCTGCAAACGAACTCCAGACGCGTGCGCCCCCTTGTGCATCTGGCTAACGTGGGACCTGGGGAACCAAGCCTCAAACCGGGGTCCTTAGGCTTCAGAGGCAAGCGCTTAACCACTAAGCCATCTCTCCAGCCCTAGTTATTATTTCTTTTTATTTGTTTATTTGACAGAAAGAGAGAGACAGAGAATGGGCACACCAGGGCCTCCAGCCACCACAGACGAACTCCAGATGCATGCGCCCCCTTGTGCATCTGGCTAACGTGGGTCCTGGGGAATCGAGCCTCGAACCGGGGTCCTTAGGCTTCACAGGCAAGCGCTTAACCGCTAAGCCATCTCTCCAGGCCTGTCCCCACTTTTATGTGACATAGTACGGGAAATCTTAGTTACAGCAATAAGGCAAGAGATACAAATAAAAGGAAGACAAATTGGAAAGGAAGAGATCAGATCACCATTATTTGCAGAAGAAATGATTCTATACATAAGGGACCCTCAAGGCTACCAGCAAACTGTTAAGAGTTGATAAATACTTTTATCAACATAGCAGGATATAAAATTAACACACAGGAATCAGTAGCCTTCCTATATGCTGATAACATGCAAAGGATGAAATCAGGAAAGCACTGCCATTCACAACTGCCTTAAAAAGAAAGAAAGAAAGAAAGAAAGAGAGAGAGAGAGAAAGAGAGAAAGAGAGAGGGAGGGGAGGGAGGAGAGGGGAGGGGAGGGGAGGGGAGGGGAGGGGAGGGGAGGGGAGGGGAGGGGAGGGGAGGGGAGGGGAGGGGAGGGGAGGGGAGGGGAGGGGAGGGGAGGGGAGGGAAGGGAAGGGAAGGGAAGGGAAGGGAAGGGAAGGGAAGGGAAGGGAAGGGAAGGGAAGGGAGGAAACAAAGAAAGAAAGAACCTTGAAATAAATCTAATCAAGGAAATGAAAGATCTCTACAATGAACTTTAAAACACTCAAGAGAGAAATTGCAAGCCAGGCATGGTGGCGCACGCCTTTAATCCCAGCACCTGGGAGGCAGAGGTAGGAGGACTGCCGTTAGTTTGAGGCCACCCTGAGACTACATTATGAATTCCAGGTCAGCCTGAACTAGAGTGAGACCCTACCTTGAAACACCAAAGAGAAAAAAAAAAAAGGAGAGAAAAAATTGCAGAAGACATCCCATGTTCTTGGACTGGAAGAACCAATATTGTGAAAATACCAATCTTACCAAAAGCAGTCTATATGCAATCCCCATCAAAATTCTAATGGCACTCTTCATGGAAATAGAAAAAAACAATCCTAAAATTCATTTGGAAGCACACACAAAAAAATCTCAAATAGCCAAAACAATTCTAAGCAACACAAAGAAGGCTGGCAGTATCGCCATACCTGATCTTACAATATATGACAGAGCCATGGTTACAAAGACAGACATGTAGAACAAAGAACAGATGTAAACCCAGGTAGCTAAAGCCATCTGATTTTTGACAAAAATGCCAAAAATGGGCTGTAGAGATGGCTTAGCAGTTAAGAGCTTGCCTGTGAAGCCTAAGGACCCCGGTTCGAGGCTCCATTCCCCAGGACCCACGTTAGCCAGATGCACAAGGGGGCACACACGTCTGGAGTTCGTTTGCAGTGGCTAGAAGCCCTGGCGTGCCCACTCTCCTCTCTCTCCCTCTCTCTCTCTCTGCCTCTTTCTCTGTCTGTTGCTCTCAAATAAATAAATAAAAATATACAACAACAAAAAAATAAAGGTCATCATGTGTGCCATCATGCCCAGCTTTAAAAAAATGCCAAAAATATTCACTGGAAAAAAGGCAGCCTCTTTAACAAATGGGGCTGGGAAACCTGGTTATCTATATGTAGAAGGATGAAAATAGATCCTTATCTCTCTCCATGCCTAAGAATCAAATCCAAATGGATCACAGACCTCACTATCAGACCTGAGATTCTGAAAGGGCTAGAGGAAAAGGTGGGGGAAACCTTGAACATATTGGCATAGGCAATGACTTTCTAAGTAATAACCCCATTTGCTCAGGAAGTAAAACCACTAATTTACCACTGGGACCTCATGAAATTAAAAAGCTCTTGTACAGCAAAGGACACTATAAATAGAGAAAAAGAGGCAATCTACAGAATGGGAAAAAAAATTTTTGCCAGTAATCTGATAGAGGATTAATATCCAACATATACCAAGAACTCAAAAATACTAAATAAGAAATCAAACCAACCAATCAAAAAAAAAAAAATGGGTTATGGGGGCTGGAGGGACGGCTTAACGGGTAAGGGACTTGCCTATAAAAGTCAATGGACCCAGGTTCGATTCCCCAGGACCCACGTAAGCCAGCTGCACAAGGTGACACATGCTAAAATGTCAAAGAGCAGACACTGACTCAGATGTAACTTAACAAATGGCAGATGGGACAAATTCATAGGAGGAGAAATGTGCTGTATCGTGGATGATTTGGATTGGCAAACTAATCTGCAAAATGTCAGCAGAAAGACTAGTAACGAGGGGACATGGAAGTGGCTCAGAAGTCCAAGGTGCTCACTTGCAAAGCCTGACAACCTAGGTTCAACTCCCAGTACCCAGTACATGCAAAGTGGCACATGCATCTGGAGTTCGTCTGTAGCACCATGAGGTCAGGGTGCACCATTCACTCTTTCTCTTTCTCTCTCCTTGCAAATAAAGAAAAAAAAAATTTTTTTTTGTTTTTTTGAGGTAGGGTCTCACTCTAGCCCAGGATGACCTGGAATTCACTAGGTCATCTCAGGGTGGTCTTGAACTCACGGCGAGCCTCCTACCTCTGACTCCTGAGTTCTGGGATTAAAGTCGTGCACCACCATGCCTTGCTAAGAAAAAAAAAAAATTTGGAAAATAGAAATAACAAGAAATAGGTCACCAAAATAAAATGATAAACAAGCTGAAAAATCAACCAAACTCCTCTTTAAAAGACCCATGAGCGCTGGAGAGATGGCCAAGCGGTTAAGTGCTTGCCTGTGAAGCTCAAGGACCCGGTTCAAGCTTGATTCCTCAGGACCCACGTTAGCCAGATGCACAAGGTTGCACACGCATCTGGAGTTCGTTTGCAGTGGCTGGAGGCCCTGGCGCACCCATTCTCTCCCTCTCTCTCTGCCTCTTTGTCTGTCTGTCGCTCTCGAATAAATAAGTAAAAATAAACAAAAATAAATTTTTAAAAAAAGATCCATGAAAGAGGTGAGGTCACAGGCTGTGGTGGTTTGAATTCGGTGTCCCCACCCAAAACTCATGGGTACTGACTGCCTGAGCCCCAGCTGGTGGCCATTTGGGAAGGGACGCCTTGATGAAGGTGTGCTGCTGGGGGTGAACCCTGATGGGTTAATGGTGCTTGCCAGTGATACTTGGCACACTCTCCTGCTGCTGTTGTCCACCTGATGTTGGCCAGGGGGTAATGCCCATCCTCTGCTCATGCCACGTTTTCCCCTGCTATCATGGAGCTTCCCCTCAAGTATGCAAGCCAACATAAACCCTTTGGTTGGGTGCTTTCTGGCAGCAACCTGAAGGTACCTGCAATGCAGGCAAAACGACTGCTCTCGAATCTGGACAGAGCCGGGTGAGTTATATAAAACCGCAAGTTACCTGAGGCGAAATCCCTAGGTAGAAAGAAATCTGTGCAGGGCTAATTGCTACGGTAAAAAAAAAAATCAAAAAATAAAAATAAAAAAACCTTGAGCTGTCACTAATGAGTTATTAGAGGCTGAGTGTGGACAGCTCCGAAGAGCTACACGAAGACCCAGTCATAGGAACGGCCCCCACCCTCATATGAGTTGTTTTAAATATTTTGTATTTTTGTTTATTTGAGAGAGAGAGAGAGAGAGGGAGGGAGGGAGAGAATGGGCACGCCAGGGCCTCCAGCCACTGCAAACAAACTCCAGACATGTGCGCCCCCCTGTGCATCTGGTTAACGTGGGACCTGGGGAATTGAACCTGGGTCCTTTGGCTTTGCAGGCAAATGGCTTAACCGCTAAGCCATCCCTCCAGCCCCCCCTCCCCCCTTGTGTGAGTTTTACCTTTAAGAACTCAAAATTAGTCAGTATCAAGAAAAAAATCTCCTAGTGTTTCCGGCAAGAGGAGCAATACAAGAATTCATTTTGAATAAGCCAGCATTCTGTTCTTAACAAGGTCCGTCCCCAGAAGAATGGTTGAACTAGGGCTATGCTAACGGCGTATGGAGGCCAGAGGAGGATTTCGGGAGTTCTCCTGTATTGGTCTTCTGTGTACTTCCTTGACATGAGCTGCTCTCTGTCAGCAAGGCCCAGTGGTTGATTCTGGGGCTTCTGATTCCTCTGCCCCAGCAACCCCCCGAGTGGGGTTCTACATGCCTGTGTCACGCCCAGCTATCCCATATTCTGAGAGAATCACACTTGAGAGAGGTCTCCGGCCCTCATTCATGTTCAAGTGGCAAGCACTCTTAACCACTAAGCCATCTTCCCAGCCCAATTTCCTTCTGTATTTTTGTTTGTTTGTTTGTTTTGTTTTTCGAGGTAGAGTCTCACTCTGGTCCAGGCTGACCTGGAATTAACTCTGTCATCTCAGGGTGGCCTTGAACTCATGGCGATCCTCCTACCTCTGCCTCCCGAGTGCTGGGATTAAAGGCATGCACCACTACACCCGGCCCTTTTGTGTTTTTTAAATTTTAATTTTATTGATCTATTTTTAAGATTTTTTTAAATTTTTATTTATTTATTTATTAGAGACAGAGAGAGGGAGGGGGAGAGAAAGAGAATGGGCATGTCTGGGCCTCTAGCTAATGCAAACAAACTCCAGATGTGTGAGTCCCCTTGTGCATCTGGCTAATGTGGAACCAGGAGAATCAACATGGGGTCCTTAGGTTTTGCAGGCCTTGACGGCTAAGCCATCTCTCCGGCCCTATTTTTATTTATTTATTTACTTGTTTATTAGGGAGGGAAGGAAGGAGGAAGAGAATGGGCACGCCACGGCCTCCAGCTACTGCAAACTCCAAACATATGCACCTCCCTGTGCATCTAGCTTACGTGGGTCCTGGGGCATTTAACCTAGGTTTTTTGGCTGTGCAGCCTAGTGCCTTAACCAGTAAGCCATCTTTCCAGCCCCTGATTTCTTTTTTCTTTTTCTTTTCCTTTTTTTTTGGGGGGGGAGGAAGTTTCGAGGTAGGGTCTCACTCTAGCTCAAGCTGACCTGGAATGTACTATGGAGTCCCAGGGTGGCCTTGAACTCATGGTGATCCTCCTACCTCTGCCTCCCAAGTGCTGGGATTAAAGGTGTGCGCCACCACACCCAGCACAGCCCCTGATTTCTTAATATAGGCACTCAGAGTTATAAGGTTCCCTCTTAAGACTGCGTCGTTATATACCACAGGTTTGGGCATGTTGTGTTTTCATTACCATTTAATACTAGGAATTTTTTTGCTTGTTTTTTGAAGGACGGTCCCACTCAAGCTCAACCTGACCTGGAACTCACTATGCAGCTAAGGCTAGTCCCTACCCCAGCCTCCTGCATGTTAGGATTAAAGGGCATTAAATGTCCTACTGATTCTAAAAAGTTTATTTCCTTCTTGGTTTCTTCAGTTTCTCATTTATCATTTACTAGTCTATTGTTTGATTCCCATGAGCCTATGCATATGTTCTACAGTCTCTCTTACTTTTTTAAAAAAAATATTATTTATTTATTTGACAGAGAAAGAGGGAGAAAGAGAGAGAGAGTGGGCACACCAGGGCCTCCAGCCACTGCAAATGAACTCCAGATGCGTGTGCCACCTTGTACATCTGGCTTACATGGGTCTTGGGGAATCGAACCTAGGTCCTTTGGCTTTGCAGACAAATGCCTTAACTGCTAAGCCATCCCTCTAGCCCTTACTGTTTTATCCCATGGTGAGCAGACAAGAGTACAAGGAATCATTTCAATTTTCCTGTATGTACTAGGATGCACTTTGTGTCCCAATATGTAATGTTTTAGAGAAAATCCCATGTGCTGCTGAGAAGAACGTATGTTCTGCAGTATTTGGATGGAACGTTCTATAGGTACAGGCTAGGTCTATCCATCTAGGATGTCATTTAATGCACATGCGTCTCTGTTTCCTGCGTGCTGGGATGACCTGTCAAGTAAAAAGAACAGGGTATTAGAGTTGCCCACCATGATCGTGCTGGGGTCAATCTGTGACTTGACATCTAGTGATGTCTGTTGAATGAAATTGGGTGCATCCCTGTTTGGGATAGAGATATTTTGGCCTACTGATGGATCATTTCCGTAATAAGTATAAAGTGATCTTCTTTCTCTCTTCTAATGGTGGCTTGAGGTCTATCTTGTCAGGTATCAGAGCTTGCTTGTTTCCTGGCCCATTTGCTTGAAATGCCATTTTCCATCCTTTTTGAGAGCTGTTGTTTAATGGAGGCAACAAACTGAAGGATCTTGCCTTTTTTAAAAATAGATGCTTTTATTTATTATTCTCCAGCAGAGGGCGAGAGAGGAGAGAAAGAATGGGTGCAGGACTTCTTGCCATAGCAAACAAACTCCAGACACATGCACCACTTCGTGCACCTCACTTTACGTAGGTACTGGAGAACGGAACTAGGATCGTCAAGCTTTGCATGCAAGTGCCTGTAACTGAAGAACAGTCTCCTCAGCCTGGACCTTGTCTTCTAAGCCATTCTGCTAGTCTGTGTCTTTTTGTTTGTTTGCTTGTTTTTTAAAGATTTATTTATTTTATCTTTATTTATTTAAGAGAGAGAAAGAGGTAAGGAGAGAGAATGGGCATGCCGGGGCCACCAACCACTGCAAAAAGAACTCCAGACGCATGCGCCCCTTGTACATCTGGCTTACATGGGTCCTGAGGAATCAAGCCTAGAATCAGGGTCCTTAGGCTTCACAGGAAAGCACTTAACTTAGCTAAGCCATCTCTCCGGGAATTCACTATGGAGTCTCAGAGTGGTCTCGAACTCACAGCAATCCTCCTACCTCTGACTTCCGAGTGCTGGGATTAAAGGCGTGCGTGCGCCACCATGCCCAGCTCCTTCAAAATATTTTTATATTTTATTTATTTATTTGAGAGAGAAAGAGGTAGAGAGAATGAGCGCACCAGGGCCTGTGGCCACTACAAAGGAATTGCAGACGCATGGCACCTCCTTGTGCATCTGGCTTATGTGGGTACTGGAGAATCGAACTTGGGGATCTTTGGTTTTACTGGCAAGTGCCTTAACCGCTAAGCCATCTCTCCAACTCTTTTTATTTATTTATTTATTTTTATTATTATTATTATTTTTTTTTTTTTTTTGGTTTTTCGGGATAGAATCTCTCTCTAGCTCAGGCGGACCGGGAATTCACTATGTAATCTCAGGGTGGCCTCCAACTGACGGCGATCCTCCTCCCTCTGCCTCCCAAGTGCTGGGATTAAAGACATGCACCACCACACTTGACTCAGTTATATTTTTGTGTGTGTGTTCTCTTTGGAGTTGCTTTTTTTTTTTCGCTGAACATACTTATAATCATTCTTTTGAGCTTTCTGTCTGGGATTTCATCCAGTTCCTTCTCACTAGTGGCCATTCCAATGGGATTAGACTTTTTAATTTTTTGAAGATTTATTTTCATTTATTTATTAGAAAGAGAGAGAGAGAGACTGAGAATGGGTGTGCCAGATCCTCTAGGCACTGCAAACAAACTCCAGACACAGTCGCCACTGTGTGCATCTGGCTTACGTGGGACCTGCAGAATCGAACCAGGATCCTTAGGCTTGGCAGGCATGCGCCTCAATGGCTAAGCCATCTCTCCAGACCTAGACTTTTTAAATTTATTTGCAAGGGGAGAGAGAGAAAATAAATGAAAATGGGCAGATGGGCATGCCAGGTCCTCCAGCCACTGCAAACGAATTTCAGATGCATGTGCCACTTTGTGCATCTGGCTTTACATGGATACTGGGGAGATGAACCAGGGTTGTTAAGTCTTTGCACTTTAACTGCTGAACCACCTCTCCAGTCCTGGCCAGGATTAGTCATTTTGGAGGACTTATGTTGCCTTCACAGTTCATGTCTCTTATATTACTCTTTTGGGATTTACACATCTGGAGGTCATTTCACGGCTTAGATTTTTCTCTTTTTTTTTTCTCTCTTTCTTTCTTTCTTTCTTTCTTTCTTTCTTTCTTTCTTTCTTTCTTTCTTTCTTTCTTTTTTTGTTTGTTTGTTTTTCAAGGTAGGGTCTCACTAGCTCAGGCTGACCTGAATTCACTATGTAGTCTCAGAGTGGCCTTGAACTCATGGCAATCCTGCTACTTCAGCCTCCTAAGTGCCGGGATTAAATATGTGCACCACCACACGCCCTGCTTAGATTTTTCATCAGCTGTTTTCTTAGGTAAATAGCTCAGAATGTCTGTCTTCAGTCCAGAGTAGAATTAAGGAGCAGATACAGCTACTTATCATGCCCACCATGCAAATGCCATAGTAGCCAGTTAAAAGCAACGGTTTCTTGGACTCCAGTAACTGTAGAAGGACAGATAGACAAGCATGGCATTGAGCGCACTAGGATTTCAGTTACCAAGGTTAGAAGTGGGGAGGAAGCAGGATGGGTGAGGATAGGCACTCGTGTTAGATCAACTTTGAAGAAAAATCAAAGTGGGAAAACTATCTAGGAAGGGAAATCTGGGGTGCAATTAGGGTACACAGATTTTGAAGGCTATGAAAGCTCTGGAAGACTGTGGTTATAAGGTATGAAGAGGAGAGGAGAAGGCAGAGAGAAAGAGGAAAAAAAGGTTGGAACAGAGCAAAAGCACATTGAGTTATGCACGGGATGAGTAGAAGAGTGTGCCCACCGTAGACTAGGTGGAGAAACATATAGAACGATACTAAAAGTTAACTAAGCTAACTGAGCAAGATACAAACAAACAAAATCATGACTCTATATGATCCTACTGCCTCTGCCTCCTGAGCGCTGGGAATAACAACGTATGCCACAATACCTGGCTGCTTTGCTTTTTTTTTTATTGTTTTGTTTTTATTTATTTACTTAAGAGCAACAGACACAGAGAGAAAGGCAGATAGAGAGAATGGGCGCACCAGGGCCTCCAGCCACTGCAAACGAACTCCAGACGCGTGCGCCCCCTTGTGCATCTGGCTAATGTGGGACCTGGAGAACCGAGCCTCGAACCGGGGTCCTTAGGCTTCACAGGCAAGCGCTTAACCACTAAGCCATCTCTCCAGCCCTGTTTTTTTTTTTTTAAGAGACTAATGCTCCACCAACTGAGCTAGCTGGGTACCCTAAACAAAACAAAATGAAACCATATGTATAAATGTAAGGCACACTAAATGTACATTATGCTTTTAAAAAATCTCAGTCAAAAAAAAAAACAAAAACTTCACTCAATACTTCATCCTTGGCACAACAGGTTTTTAATTTTTGAATTCTTTTTTTATTTCCCCCTTTGGTTTTTTGAGGCAGGGTCTCACTCTAGCTCAGGCTGACCTGGAATTCACTACGTAGCCTCAGGGTGGCCTCGAACTCACGGCGCTCCTCCTACCTCTGCCTTCCAAGTGCTGGGATTAAAGGCGTGCGCCACCACCCCCGGCTGGTTTTGGATTCATTCTTTCCCTGGGATATTTCATTGAGCAAACTGCACTGACAGGGAGGTGTGGTTTGCACTTCAGTTCAGATTCATAAAACCAGATGTGAGGTACGTGCTGTGACAGAGCCACCTGCACTGTGTTGAGGCGTCAGTTCCTTCCTTGGCGCACACTCCGCTTGCCTATACATGGTGCTGCGGGGGGAGGGGGGCGCAAGTGGGAGCCCTTAGCTTAAGACAGTCTTAGTGTTCTTCATGCTGGCACCTGGAGGACGGGGCACTAGGGACCTCAGCTAATCTCCATCACACTCAAGGCCGGCGTGTGCAGCAGGAGCCCTTCCCAGCAGTTTCTACGCGGCTCTAACCACGAGAGAAGCACTTTCTTGCAGCAGTTGCCACTTGGTTTGGCTGGGCACCTGGACCCATGACTCTTCGTAGTGGTTCCCACCTGCTTGCCTCGGGAGCTCTCGCTTAGCTTCGGAAATGTGGTTACAGGGCTTTATCTCTTGGAGGAAAAGAGCTTATTGAGTATGCGGTGATTTCAATGAGGAAATACGTTCTCCCAAAACCAGACTTTTTATTTTATTTTTATTTATATGCAAAGAGAGAGACACAGACAGAGTGTGCAAGCAAGCAAGCCAGGGCCTACAGCTGCTGCAAATGAACTTCAGATGCATACACCTCTTTGTGCATCTGGCTTTACATAGGGACAGGGGAATCCAACCCGGGTCATTAGGCTTTGCAGACAAGTGCCTTAACCAATGAGCTGTATGTCCAGCCCACAATCAAGTATTTTAATATTTTAAATATTTTATTTATTTATTGGCAAAAGAGAAAGAGAGAGAGGTGCAGACAGAGAATGGGCGCAACAGGGCCTCCAGCCACCGCAAATGAACTCCAGACACATGCACCACCTTGTGCATCTGGCTTACATGGGTCCTGGGGAATCAAACTCAAGTCCTTAGGCTTCGCAGGCAAGTGCTTTACCTGCTGAGCCATCTCTCCAGTCCTTATGAACCTTTTATTTTTTATTTTATTTTTTTGTTTGGTTTTTCAAGGTAGCTCTTGCTCTAGCCCAGTGTGGGAGTTTATAAATGGCTCCCAACATATTCAGGAATTTGTTAAAGTTTATAATTTAGATCTGCAGCCACCGGGCTGGAGGAGGAGTCGATGTGGGTGGATCCTAGGGTCCAGCCCTAAGGTGTGGGGGTGGATTTGGAATTCTAGTCTAAGGATATGCAAAGTTCTGGAACTTTGCCGGGAGTTCCGAAAGTGTGCTCATTTGTGGTGTGACTTTTGGGTCTCTCCGCTTGGACCTGTGAAGGCAGGCCGGCTGCTTCTGCCATTGTGGAACTTCCCCTGGGTCTGCAAGCTTCAATAAGCATCCCTTCCTCCACCAGTGTGTCTGGTCTGGAAGCTCATCTCAGCGACATGTGGTTGTCTGCCACACCCAGGCTGACCTGGAATTCACTACAGCGTCTCCGGGTGGACTTGGACTCATAGCAACCCTCCTAACTCTGTCTCCCAAGTGCCATGATTAAAGGCGTGTGCCACCACGCCTGGCTAAAAGATTTTTAAATGAGCCCTGGGCATGGTGGTGCATGACTATAATTTCACACAGGACACTTTTTCCCTGGGAAGATGCAAACACACTTCTATTTACCCTAGATGGGGCACAGACAAGAGACCAAAGTAGGATTACACCACCAATGAGTTTATTGGGTTACTTAGAGGAGCAATGCTGGATCACAAAGAAGCCCACACCGGCAAGCGACCACTCACGGAAGCGGCACGTCTGGAGCGCGCTGCTCAGCCGGTTAGCCTTGGGCATGGGGTACCACTTGCAGACAGCTAGACCGGAGTCTCCAAGCCGCCGCTTTCCCTTTATCTCGCCCTGGGGAGGGGTCCTACAGCTTCCCCAGACTTGCTGCCCACCCTGAGGACCTGAAGTTCCAACTGCTACATTCCACTGACCCTAGGCGGCCTCAGACATCAGCGCTCCTGGGACCATGGGGAGAGGTCCTGTGACTGCTTTTCATTGCAGTTTGCCCAGGTTTGACTGGCTCAATCCCTAGGGCCTTCTTTCTCTCTTCAGGAGAGACTATCTGCTCCACATCTGCATCTGCTCCACAGCACCCCAGCACTCAAGATGGGCATGAGTTCAAGGTCAGCCTTAAAAGTACCAGCCCAGCCAGACCCGTCTCAAGATAAACAAAAACAAAAACAACCAAAAACAATAAGGCTTTAACTTAGGAAAAGTGGGAAAGAAATACTGTAAGCAGTGCAAAGTAAGTGAAAAGTTTGACAGCTAATTTCTAATGCGCCTTTGTTTTCCTCCTAAATATCTGGCATAGGGTCTAGAATAAAATATGATTTGAATGAGTAAGTATGTCTGAGACTGTAAAAATCACCTCTTGAGGTTACAGGCTCCTTGTGCGTGAAGACGGCGCCACCCTTTCCTTAGGGTCACTTCCACAGTGCCTCTCCGCACTACCGCACGGAGGAAGCGCTAAGGGACTCCACTGCTCAGCTCGCAATCTGAGATCATGCACAAAAATAGCTGAAGTGATTAATGTCAAAGAAGCGATTCCTTTCTCGACAAGAAGCTATTCTGGGGGTGTTGGAGAGATGGCTAAGTGGTTAAGCGCTTGCTTGGGAAGCCTAAGGACCCCGGTTCGAGGCTCGATTCCCCAGGACCCACGTTAGCCAGATGCACAAGGGGGCGTACGCATCTGGAGTTCCTTTGCAGTGGCTGGAGGCCCTGGCGCACCCAGTCTCTCTCACTGTCTCCCTCTTGCTCTGTCAAATAAATAAATTAAATTAAATTTAAAAATGTATCTATATATAAAAGAAACTACTCTGATTTGCAGCTTCAGACAGTTCTGCTGGCGGTTAGATCTCTTTAATCTTAAATTCACTATCTGTTTCAAGTCTTTGTTCTAAAGATGAAAAGAGAGGGGGAAAAGGGAGGGAGAACTCCCCTAGCAAGCGCAAGCCACTGGGCACTGTGGGTGCTGGGGAGACTTTATCCACACAATGCCAGGCAGGCTCTCCTTGTGTCTCCTCCGGGGCTTCTTCTTAGGGCACTATGTAAAAATGAGCTCACTACAGCACGCCAGACACAGCAGTTTGGGTCTCCTACCTCCTCCCCTTAATACGTACCCCACTTTGTGATGGTGCTAGACTGGTTACGTTCCAGGCTATCACTCTTGGTAATCTAGGCGCATAGCCTCATGTGAAACAATGAGACAATGTGGTGAAATAGAAAAAGGACAGGATCCCTGGAGGCACACCATCTTACTATTCCAAAATTTTAGTTCCCTTGTTTTCAAGTAGGAATAATAATAGATTACACAGTGAATTGCAGGTTAGCCTGGGCTAGAGTGAGACCCTATCTCAAAAACAACAGCAAGAAAAACAACAAAAGGTACAGTTAAGTTTAATAACTATGGGTTCTGGGCTGGAGAGATGGCTAAGTGGTTAAGCGCTTGCCTGTGAAGCCTAAGGACCCCGGATTGAGGTTTGATTTCCCAGGACCCACGTTAGCCAGATGCACAAGGTGGTGCACGCGTCTGGAGTTCGTTTGCAGTGGCTGGAGGCCCTGGCACACCTATCCTCTCTCTCTTTCTCTCTCTGTCGCTCTCAACTAAATGAAAATGCACAAAAATTTTTTAATAACCATGGGCTCTGACTACTTAGATCTATACGTGGGGGGGGGGTGGCCTTATAAGCTGGCATGTGGGGTAGGGGACGCACACAACTACAAGGGCATGCATGAGCCAGTGCATCAGGTGTCCACTCCCTTGCTCTTCAGCTCAGTCATGTTTTCAGCCAGAGTCTCTTTACTGATTTCGGAGCACATCCGATTCTCCAGTCTCTGCTCCCTGCAGACCTGGGGTTACAGATGCATGTGGCCACAGCCAGCTGGTGTTATGTGGGATCTGGAGATTCAAACAATGGGGGTCTCCGGCCCCCTCAGGCTTATGAAGGCAGTACACATAACCGTTAGGCCATCTCTCCAGCCCTAACTTCATCTAGGGACAAAGAACATTATGCTATCATCTGCACTTTGTTTTCAATAAAGCTGATACTTAGCAAAGTGATTAAATGAATGCTTTATTTGAGCCCAAGTTTAAAGTGCTGCAGTTCACTATGACTCATATAACATAGACCCTTTTTAAATTTTTT
The DNA here is from genome assembly GCF_020740685.1 of Jaculus jaculus. Taxonomy (NCBI): domain Eukaryota; kingdom Metazoa; phylum Chordata; class Mammalia; order Rodentia; family Dipodidae; genus Jaculus; species Jaculus jaculus. The sequence continues at coordinate 4,865,283 of NC_059122.1, read as the reverse complement.
TTTAAATTAGTATTTATTTATTTGAGAGACAGAGAGAGAAGCAGATAGAGAATGGGCACAACAGGGCCTTCAGCAGCTGCAAACAAACTCCAGTTGTATGCACCACCTTGTGCAGCATCTGGTTTATATGGGTCCTGGGGAATCAAACCTAGGTCCTTTGGCTTTGCAGGCAAGCACCTTAACCACTAAGCCATCTCTCCAGCCCCGCAGACCCTTTTAATGAATTACTGTACCACTGAAGTTAAGAGTGTTCTCAGATGGGCTGGGGAAATGGCTTAGTGGTTAAGGCGTTTGCCTGTGAAGCCTAAGGACCATGATTCGATTCCCCAGGACCCACATAAGCCAGCTGCACAAGGGGGCACATGCATCTGGAGTTCATTTGTAGTGGCTAGAGGCTCTGGTGTGCCCATTCTCTCCCTCCCTCTCCCTCTCTCTCTCAAATAAATAAATAAATAGAAATACCTTTTTTTAAAAAAAGAGTCTTCTCAGAGACAAGTACTTCTTTATGTAAACCTAAATCTAACAATTTACTGCTAATGGATTTCAAAATCATTTAATCATGTAAGCAATATCAAAACGAACTCCATTTACTGGTCAAAGCAAATAAGATAGTAAACATGCTTTACATCATTATCAACACTGTCCATTTATTCATCCTGAAAAAGGTCATTAATGGCAAAACTATGGTTTATATCACATTTAATGGGGAAGTGCTGCATGCCTTCTTGATAACTGAACAAGTCAACAGAGTGTATTCTAGCCATTTGTATTCAAAACTGTACCAGGCAATTCATCAAAAAAGAGAAATAAGGTTGGGTGTGGTGGTGCACACCTTTATTCCCAGTACTAAGGAGGCAAAGGTAGGAGGATTGCAGTGAGTTAGATGCCTCCCTGAGACTGCATAGTGAGTTCCAGGTCAACATGAGCTACAGTAAAACCCTACCTTGAAAAAGAGAGAGAGAAATAAAAGACACTGTAGTGGTTTAATTCAGGTGTCCCCCATAAACTTAGGTGTTCTGAATGCTAGGTCCCCAGCTGATGGAGATTCTGGAATTAACGCCTCCTGGAGGCGATGTATTGTTGGAGGCGGGTTTATGGGTGTTATAGCCAGTTCCCCCTTACCAGTGTTTGGCACACTCTCCAGTTCCTGTTGTCCACCCCATGTTGGCCAGAGGGTGATGTCCACCCTCTGCTCATGCCATCGTTTTCCCCTGACATCATGGAGCTTTCCCTTGAGCCAGTAAGCCAAAATAAACCTCTTTTCCCATAAGCTGCTCTTGGTTTGGTGATTTCTGCCAGCAACGCAAACCCGACTGCAACAGTAAAGTGGTATCAAGGAGTGGGATTGCTGCTAGACACCTGACTGTGTGGCTTTGGCCTTTTGGAGCTGATTTTCAAGAGGAATGTGGGAGGATTTGAAACTTGGCCTAAGAGACGCCTTGCAGTGCTGTAAGTACAGCTTGATGGACTATTCTGGTCAGAGTTGAAAGACCTGAATGCAGTAAGAACTGTGGACTGTGAGGTTTGGTTTATGAGGCTGAGAAAGAGTTTTGCTTGGACTGGGCTAGCAGTTTGTGTGAGGTTTGCTGTTATGTCCGTGTCCTGAGAAGTTGTGCAGGGTTGCTTTGCGTAGAAATGAACTGGTGTGAGTAGAGGGCTATGGCACAGAAAAAATGAAATCATTGGGTCGAAACTGCTGCCCATTCAGTTGCAATTGAGAGGTTACATACAACCTTTGAGACTGGGCCAGCTGACCTGCGCTGGGGCAACAGGAAGAATGTGGACTCTTTTGAAGGGACCTGAGTGCTCAAGGAGGGTCCTGTTCTTCCAAGTCTGCTTTATTCCCACCTGGATTAACAAACTGGCACCCTACCTGGTATTATGGCATATAAGAAATGCTGGAAAGAGAGGGTCATTGAGTTTGCAACACCGTCTTGTGTTTTGGAAATGGCCATGGGCAGTGTGAAGCATAGCATCAGAATGAGTATGTAATGAGCAAGGTGTAACATTTGTATGTGGAAAATTACAGCTGAAAAAGTATAGCTGAAAGTTAACGATCTAAATAAATGGAAAGGCTACCAGTGTCCATAAATTTGAACACTGTTAAAATGCTAGTTCCCCAACTGGCATACCAATTAAACACAATCCCTACCAAAATCCCGAGTCCTCTGTGTTGCCAGAATTGTAAGATAACTCTTTTAAAATCTTACAGAATGTGGAGATTCACGTGGAAATGTAAGCCAAAATGATCTTAGAGAGGAAGAACCAAGTTGAAGGAGTCCCACAGCCCAATTAACAAACCTACTACAAAGTTCATTTAAAGTTATCTCGGCAGTGGGGTTGTGGCATAAACTGAATAAGAATATGGATCGATGGAGAAGTGAGAGCCCAGCCCCTCTATTTTCAGCTGAGATAATTAAATGATGAAAGAATAGTCTTTTCAACAAATGGTACTAAGGCAATTGACCACTCACATGCAGAAGAATTCAGCAGGTTTATATCAAGTGGAACATTTAACCCAAAATTGATAATGTAGCTGAATGTAGGAGCTGGAGTTGCTCAAAGGACAGAGGGCCGATCTTTGAGGCTCTGGATGAAGGACAGGTGACGAGAGACGCCAAGTGTGCTTCTCAGGGTGCCTCACAAAAGTGAGGAGACAACCCACAGAATGGGAGAAGATGATTATACATCACATGTTCAGGGAGGTGGGAGAGATGGCTTAGTGGTTAAGGCACTTGCGTGCAAAGCCAATGGACCTCGGTTCAATTCCCCAGTACCCACATCAGCCAGATGCACAGGGTAACGAATGCATCTGGAGTTTGTTTCCAGGGGCTGGAGGCCCTGGCACACCCATTCTTTCTCTCTGTCTCCTCTCTCTCTGCCTCGTTCTCTCTCTCAAATAAAGAAATTAAAAAAAAAAAAAATCAGCCAGGCATGGTGGCGCATACCTTTAATCCCAGCGCTTGGGCGGCAGAGGTAGGAGGATCACCATGAGTTCGAGGCCACCCTGAGAGTACATACTGAATTCCAGGTTAGCCTGGGCTAGAGTGAGACCCTACGTAGAAAATGAAAAAAAAGATGGGGGTGGGAAGGGAGGGAATTACCATGGGATATATTTTATAATCATGGAAAATGTTAATAAAAATTAAAAAAGAAAAAGAAAATGAAAATGAAAAAAAGAAAGAAAGAAAGAAATCAAACAGCCAGGTGTGGTGGTGCACGCCTTTAGTCCCAGCACTCAGGAGGCAGAAATATTGGGATCGCTGTGAGTTTGAGGCCAGCCTGAGACGACATAGTGAATTCCAGGTCAGCCTGGGCTAGAGGGAGACCCTACCTCAAAAAAAAAAAAAAAGCTATGGGAGTGGGGATTATATTCTGTGTCGTGACACATATTAACAGACACATCAAAAGAAAATAACAAGAAAAGTAATATTTCTAGAAAAGGATTTAGTTGGTAAACACAAAAGTAACTTAGGAAAATGTGACCAGCGATCGTTAGAGCACTATTACCTAACACTGGCTTAGCACTTACGATGCACGGAGGTGTGCTGTCTGTACCAGCCTTCATGAGAGAGCTTGCCAATAAGGTGCACAGGTATCTAACGTCCAGGTGCATTCCCTCCAGCGAGCTCTGCTTTTCAACTGAGGCCATGCTCGTTCTAGGCCAGTGGTGGCCCCAGCCAGCGAGATCACCTGAGCGCTGAGTGCTGGCCACTTCTATATAACACAGAACTGCTCTGACAGGCAATTTCTGTTCAGAGGCTTTACGTGGTTGTTGGGAGCCTGGCAGATATCTGCCTCCTCCTCCTCTTCTCGGGCGTCCCCTTGCTGCTTACCTACCTCTTGTTTCCTGATTCCGTCTCCCGGGTCCTTCCTAAGAGTCGCACTGACATAGAAGGGACCAGAAATGGACTATGAGAGCAGGAGGAAAGGGGAGGCTTGGAAACGAGATCACTTACCACCCTACTGCCAGACAGTCTCCTCACAAGTGGCATGTAAGGCACGGACGGCACAAGCTGGTGGCCCAGGCAATTCTTTTTCAAGCTGTGACTTGAGAGAGTTTCCAGAGAGGAACTCCCAGACCCGTGTGAGGTATGACAACAATGAAATGAGCCAGCTATTCTGTTGCACCGACTCCCTGGAGAAGGCAGCTGACAAACAACTGAACCCCCAATGTCAGGGCCAGAGGCCTTTTTGGAAGCACACCAAGAGATCTTATCACCTACACTGGGAAAAAAGCAAAGGCAAAGAATAAACTGGGGGCGGGGTGAAGAGAACTAAATGCTTAGCCGGGGGAGGGGGCAAGTCTGAACATCAAGGTCAGGGTCTTAGTTTAGAAAACCTGGAGGTCTTGCTGGCGAGATGGCTTAGCAGTTAAGGCACTTGCCTGAAAAGCCTAAGGTCCAGGTTCCATTCCCCAGGTCCCAGGTAAGCCAGATGCACAAGGGGACGCATGTGTCTGGAGTTCTTTTGCAATGGCTGGTACACATATTCTCCCTCTGTCTCTCCTCTCCTCTCCTTTTCTCTCTCTCTCTCTCTGCTTGCAAATAAAATAAAATTTAAATTTAAAAAAATTTTTTTAAAGAAGGCACCATGGTGCTAAAAAGTGACAGAGGAGTGCTCAGCACTGACATCTCCATCACACCTTCCAAGGCTCAGGGTCCGATGCGGAAGAGGTGGAGGAAAGAATGTAAGAGCCAAAGGAAGGGTAGGACTCCTTACAACGTGCTCCTCCAGGCACAAAATGGCCTGGGTATCCATGACCTCACAGTGCCTGACACTACCTACACAAGACCCTCATAAGAGGAGGAAAAGATGATGACATCAAAATAAAAGAGACTGATTGAGAGGGGGAAGGGATATGAATAGTGGAGTTTCAAAGGGGAAAGTGGGGGGAAGGAGGGAATTACCATGGGATATTGTTTACAATTATGGAAGTTGTCAATAATGTATATATATATATTAAAAAATTAAAAAGATAATAAAATAAGAGACTAATTGAGGGGGGAGGGGATATGATGGAGAGTGGAGTTGTAAGAAGAAAAGTGAGGGGGGAGGGAACTATCATGGTTTATTGTTTATAATTATGGAGATTATCAATAATAAAAAAATAAAAAATAAAAGAATGGGCTGGTATAAACCAGGAGGGTATGGAAAACATCCATAGTGCTATACTTGGGGAGTGCCCAATCAAAGAAGCAGAAATATTACACTGAGTGAAAGATTAATGGGATGCAGGGGACAGGGGAACCCGCTGTCTTAGCGCATGGGCATTAACTATGACACAGAGCTAAGGAGTGGTATTAACAATTTGGATGGCTCCAAGAAAAACGATGGCCCATGCTGAATGAGATTAAAATGGCTGAACTGACAGGACACAGTGGAGGACCGATTAAAAGGTCCACAATGGGCACACCAGGACCACTAGGCACTACAAAGGAATGCTCCAGATACATGTGCCACCTTGTGCATCTGGCTTACATGAGTACTGTAGAATCAAACCTGGGTCCTTAGACTTCACAGGCAAGTGCCTTAACCGCTCAGCCATCTCTAGCCCACAGACAGAATTTCGTTCTTCTTTTTGAGGTAGGGCCTCTCTCTACCCCAGGCTGACCTGGAAGGCACTATGTAATCTCAGGGTGGCCTCAAACTCACAGCACTCCTTCTGTCTCTGCCTCCCGCATGCGTGCGCCACCATGCCTGGCAGAGACAGAATTCTTTTTTTTTTTTTTTAATTTTTTGTTCATTTTTATTTACTTATTTGAGAGTGACAGAGAGAGAAAGAGGCTGATAGAGAGAGAATGGGTGTGCCAGGGCTTCCACCCACTGCAAACGAACACCAGACGCGTGCGCCCCCTTGTGCATCTGGCTAACGTGGGTCCTGGGGAGTTGAGCCTCAAACCGGGGTTCTTAGGCTTCACAGGCAAGCGCTTAAACGCTAAGCCATCTCTCCAGCCCAACAGAATTCTTAAGCTTTGGGTGCCGTGTGTTCAGAACGTTACAGAAGGAGCTGAGCTTACAGAGAGACATAAAGCCAGTGAGCTCCGCAACACTCCACTGTAGATGGAAACAGTACGTCAAGGAACGACCTGAAACGGCAGCTAAGCAGGCAGCCAGGACGTGCCCGACCCGGCACAGCTCTGTGAGCTCCCTCCCCTCAGCTCACACTCACAGTTGCTGGGGGAGAGTCCACCAGACTGACCTAAGGAAACACGAAAACTCGGCATGTGAACGCAAGCTGACAATAAGCAACAGCTGCTTTGGGCCACCTCGCTTAAGGGTGATCTTGGTGATTTCGAGAACAGAAAAGGAAAATCTCCCGAACAGATAGAGCTTCAGGTGACACACCTGGTTATCAAATTTTTATAGAAAAGAAAGTTGCCTGAGATGAGAATACGCACAGACTCATGAGCAACTGCAAATAGACTGGCCAACCAGCGGCCTTTAAAGACTCAAGGACAGAAGGGCAAAGGAAAATCACCAGGGACTGGGCAAGTCATGAAAATCTGCTTCCTGTGTCAGGCCACCAGAAAGCAGCCAGAGCAGAAGAACCACTGTACTCATGGCTTTTCTCAGTGCTGTGACCACATCCTGATCATAAGGACCTGAAAAAGAAAAGAAAAGGGCTGGAGAGATGACTTAGTGGTTAAGGTGCTTGCCTGTAAAGCCCAAGGACCAATGTTCAAGTCCCCAGGACCCATGCTAAGCTGGATGCACAAGGTGGCGCATGCGTCTGGAGTTTGTTTGCAATGGCTGGAGGCCCTGGTGCGCCCATTCTCTCTCTGTTTCTCTCTCTCACACTGTCTCTCTCTTTCTCGCTTAAATAAAGTCAAGGTTGGTCTCCTTGCTGACTAAATCCCATCAAATTGACAAGATAAACAGGATGGCTGGAGAGATGGCTCAGTGGATAAGGTGCTTGCTTGCAAAGTCTGAGAACCTGGGTTTGATTCCCCAGTCAACACATAAAACAGATGTACAAAGTGATACATGCATCTAGAGTTCATTTGCAGTGGCAAGAGCCCTAGAGTACCCATTCACATTCTCTCTCTCTGAAAAATGAGTAAAAATATTGAAAAATTTTTAAAAGTCGGGTGTGGTGGCATACACCTTTAATGCCAGCACTCAAGAAGCAGAGGTAGGAGGATGGCTGTGAATTTGAGGCCAGCCGGGACTACAGAGTGAATTCCAGGCCATCCTGGGCTAAAGTGTGATCATGCCTCAACAAAACAAACTTTGGGGAAAAAAGAATCAAGCCCAGCATGGTAGTGCACGTCTTTAATCCCAGCACTTGGGAGGCAGAGATAGGATCGCCATGAGTTCAAAGCCACCCTGAGACTACATAGGGAATTCCAGGTCAGCCTAGGCTAGAGTGAAACCCTGCCTTGAACCCCCCCCCAAAAAAAAACAAACAAACCTGTCTCAACTAGTGTATATTTTGGTCACAGTAAATGAATTGTGTGTATAATAGTAGGAATTTTCTTCAATATTTTATTTATTTATGAGAGAGAAAGAGAAAGAGAGAATAGGCACACCAGGGCCTCTAGTCACTGCATACGAACTCCAGACACATGTGCCCCCTTGTGCATCTGGCTTACGTGGGTCCTGGGGAATCGAACCCGGGTCCTTAGGCTTCTCAGGCAAATGCCATAGCCACTAAGCCATTACCCCAGTAATATTTTTAAGACTGAAATTCATAGCATCTTATATTTTTAAATATTTGCACAAATTATATTTATATATGAGACTCTTAATTTGAATAAATGAACTTCTTTTCTTAAAAAAAAAAAAGATTAATTCTCACAGCCAATGAACCACAAAATGTACAAAATGACTCAACTAACTAATATATGCCACCTCAGAGCTGGCATGTGAGGGTACGAATGAACAATCCACTGTGGCAGAAACGGTGATGGAGGAAAGAGAAAGGAACATGGCCTCTCATTTACCAAGCTCAATTCTGAATGTCAAGCTGTGAGCACAGAGATCAAGGCATCAGCTGGCTACTTTCCTGCCTAATGATGACTACAAATGAACAAATGCAATGACTCCAGCCTCAGAAATGAGGCTTTGGGCCATACCACTAAAAACCAGCCCAAACCAACAGGGTATCTAAATTCACACACCGTGCAACTTGTTCCGTACACTAACCATCTTATTAATTCATTTAAAGTATTACTGCTATGGGCTGGAGAGATGGCTTAGCGGTTAAGCACTTGCCTGTGAAGCCTGAGGACCCCGGTTCGAGGCTCGATTCCCCAGGACCCACGTTAGCCAGATGCACAAGGGGGTGCACGCATCTGGAGTTCATTTACAGTGGCTGGAGGCCCTGGTGCGCCCATTCTCTCTATCTGCTTCTTTCTCTGCCTGTCACTCTCAAATAAATAAATGAAAATAAACAAACAAAAAGTTAAAGTATTACTGCTAGTCCCACTATACAGGTGAGAAAACTGTGACACTGAAAACTTCATGAGCTTGCACAACAAAATACTGACAGTTATGTGCAGTCAGGCAAACTGACTCCAGAGCTTGTGCAAGATAAAAGTAAAATGTGCCCGGCATGGTGGCGCACACCTTTGATACCAGTACTCGGGAGGCAGAGGTGAGAGGAATCGCCTTGAGTTCAAGGCCACCCTGAGACAGAGTTAATTCCAGGTCAGCCTGGACTAGAGTGAGACCCTACCTCGAAAAACCGAAAAATAAATAAATAAAAATAAATAAATAAAAAATATGGACTTTACAGTCAGAGATATCTGGGCTTGAATCTATGTAGCCTTAGGAAAACCAGTAAAACTCACCAATGTCAACTTCCCCAGCTGAAAAACATGCACAACACATGAATGTTATAAAGGACATTCCAATAGTTGGAAACAATACACATGAAACATTTAGCAAAAAGATGGCACACTGTAACAAATGTGTATAACAGAAATAAGTAAGATAAGGTGAAAATCATTAAGAAAACTTCAAAGACTTAGAATCTTGAAGGAACTGGATATAGGAAAGGAGTAAGGAGTGACAAGTTTGGGACCAGATCTTGAAGAGCTGACTGCCAGGTTAGGGAATCTCAAACTCCAGGCTAGGGCCCTAACTCGCTTGGCAGGATGCTGGATTTGTATTCGAGTGCCACACCACATGAACTGGCTATGCCATGCTGTTAATTCCAGCCCTTGGGAGGTGGAGGCAGGAAAAATCGGAAGTTCAAAGTCATCCTCTGCTACACAACTAGTTTGAGGCCAACCTGGGATACATGAGACCCTGTCAAAAAACAAAACAAAAACACCAGAACCTGGGGCTGGAGAAATGTCTCAGCCGTTAAGGCGCTTGCCTGCAAAGCCAAAGGACCCAGGTTTGATTCTCCAAAACCCACATAAGCCAGATACATAGGTGGTACATGCGTCTGGAGTTCATTTACCGTGGCTGGACGCCCTGGATCACCCATTCTGTCTCTCTTCTATCTCTGTCTGCATGAAAATAAATAAAATTTTAAAAACAAATAAATACAAAGAACCTTTTGGAAGCTCTGGAGCCCTTAAAATAAATAAATAAAACAAATAAATAAATTAAAAGTGACTTTGGAAGCTGCAGACCTTATAACCCTATTCCCACACCACCCAATGAGGCTAACCACTGAGTTCACAGGAAGCTAGAAAATTCATAGCTTTTTTTCTTTTGAGGCAAGCCCGACAGACTGGCCTTTTTTTTTTTTTTTTTAATGCAACAGAGAGAAAGACAGAGACAGAGACAGAATTGGCACACCAGCCACTGTAGTTGAACTCCAGATGCACGCACAACCTTGTGTGCAAGTATGACCTTACACACACTTGTATCACCTTGTATGTCTGGCTTACGTGGGACATGAAGAGTAAAACATGGGTTCTTAGGCTTCGCAGGTCAGCACCTTAACTGCTAAGCCATCTCTCCAGCCCAGTTCATAGCTTTTATCCTGAAGGCAAAACCATTTATCATCAAGGAATGTGGCAATTGTTGAGTAAAAATTTCAACAATTTACCTGATGACTATAAATAAAAGTTATGAAGCTCAAACAGAGCCTTGCCTTGTCACTTCATACTTATTATGATGGTGGTTATAATAAAAAGTAGAAAGAGTTGGTAAGGGTGTCAAGAAAGTGGAAAGCTCAAAGCTGGGCATGTGTGGTGGCGCACGCCTTTAATCCCAGCACTCAGGAGGCAGAGGTAGGAGAATGGCCTTAAGTTTGAGGCCACCCTGAGACTACAGAGTGAATTCCAGGTCAGCCTGAGCTGCAGTGAGACCCTACCTCAGAAAACCACAAGTAAATAAATAAATAAAATATTAAAAAGGTATAGCTTGGGGCTGGAGAGATGGCTTAGCAGTTAAGACATTTGCCTGCAAAGCCAAAGGACCCCAGTTTGATTCTCTAGGACCCATGAAAGCCAGATGCACAAGGGGGCACATGCGTCTGGTGTACGTTTACAGTGGCTGGAGACCCTGGTGTGCCCATATTCTCTCTCTCTCTCTCAAAGAAATAAATAAATAAAAATAAACTTTAAAAAAACAACGGTATACCTTGGTTTTTCCTCAAAACAGATTCCATTTGCCACGTGTATGGTGGCACACGCCTTCAATCCCAGCACTAGGGAGGCAGAGGTAGGAGGATCGCCATGAGTTCGAGGCCACCCGGAGACTCCATAGTGAATTCCAGGTCAGCCCGGGCCAGAGTGAGACCCTACCTCGAAAAACAAACCAACAAAAAGATTCCGTTTGATGCAGCCATTCTACTCCTATGTATATACGAAAGGAAATGAAAAAACACGTGCACACTCAATTTGTACACAAACATTTCTAAGAACATTATTCATAACAGCCTAACTTACTAATGAGTTATGTGGCATAGCTATACAACAGAATGTTATTTGGCAATAAAAAGAAATGAACTATTAGTATATTGTTATTGATCCCTGAAAGTGTTACACTGGTTAAAATCCATCTATCATATATTGTACAATTTGGTTATATTAAGTGTCCAGAGTTAATAAGTAAATCCAGAGACAGAAAGCACATTAGAGTTTGCCTAGCACTAGTGGGGTTTAGAAGATATTGGGGTAACTGCTAATGGGCGCCAGTCTGGAGTGATAAAAGCATTCTAATATTAGTGGTGACATTTACACAACTCTGAATATAGTAAAAGCCAGTGAATTTGAGTAGGTCAATAATATGTGTGTGAATTATATCTCAATGAAGCTGTCATTTAAAAAGTATTATCGGGCTGGAGGGATGGCTTAGCAGTTAAGGCATTTGCCTACAAAGCCAAAGGACCCACGTTAGCCAGATGCACAAGGTGGCACATGTAATTGGAGTTTGTTAGCAGTGGCCTGAGGCCCTGGTGTGCCCATTCTCTCTCTCTCTCTCTCTGTCAAATAAATAAATAAAAACTACTCTCTCTGGGCATGGTAATGCATGCCTTTAATCCCAGCACTTGGGAGGCAGAGGTAGGAGGATCACCATGAGTTCAAGGCCACCCTGAGACTACATAGTGAATTCTAGGTCAGCCTGGGCTACAGTGAGACCCTACCTTGGAAAAAAAAAAGTACTCTTGTGGCTATTGAAATGGCTCAGCAGTTAACGATGCTTATTTGCAAAGCCCGGTGGCCTGGGTTTGCCCAGTACCCACGTAAAGCCATATGTATAAAGTGGCACATGCAGGCTGGAGAGATGGCTTAGCGGTTAAGGCACTTGCCTGCAAACCCCAAGGACCCAGGTTCGATTTCCCAGAACCCACCCAGGTCAGCCAGATGCACAAGGTGGTGCATACATCTCGAATTTGTTTGCAGCAGTACAGGCCGTGGTGCATCCATTCTCTCTATCTCTACCTGCCTATTTCTCCACCTCTTTCTCTCAAGTAAATAAATAAAAATAAAAATATTAAAAGTGGGCTGGAGAGATGGCTTAGCAGTTAAGCGCTTGCCTGTGAAGCCTAAGGACCCCGGTTCGAGGCTCATTTCCCAGGCTCATGTTAGCCAGATGCACAAGAGGGCACATGCATCTGGAGTTTGTTTGCAGTGGCTGGAGGCCCTGGCGTGCCCATTCTCTCTCTCTATCTGCCTCTTTCTCTCTGTCTGTCACTCTCAAATAAGTAAATAAAAATAAAAAGTAAAAAATAAAAAGAACTCTTTTTTTGGTTTTGTTTTTCAAGGTTAAGGTCTCACTCTAGCTCAGGCTGACGTGGGACTGACTATGTAGTCTCAGGACAGCCATGAACTCATGGCAATTCTCCTACCTCTGCCTCCTGAGTGCTGGGATTAAAGGTGTGCACAGCCATGCCTGGCTTCCTTTATTTATTTATTTGACAGAGAAAGAGGGAGAGAGAGAATGAGCACGCCAGGGCCTCCAGACACCATAGATGAACTCCAGACGCAAGCACCCCCTTGTGCTAACGTGGGGTCCTGAGGAATAGAACCTGGGACCTTTGGCTTTGCAGGCAAACGCCTTAACTGTTAAGCCATCCCTCCAGCCCAGTATTCTTAATATAATGTGAAGTATATGCCATCTTCGCTTCACATTTTAAAGTATCTCTACAGATCATGCCATTTCAAGCTACCAGAAGAATACAGAATTGAATATGCCCATAGATTTACCTTTTTTTTTTTTTTTACTTTTTTTTCTTCTTTCTTTTTTTGGACACCGGGTGGGCTCACTAACTAGCCCAGGCCAGCCTCAAATTCACTACGTAACCCAAGCTGTCTTTAACCACGCGGTGATCCTCCGCCTCACCCACCCCAGTGCCAGGATTGTATACAGGTACCACCACACCTGGTTCCTATCCCTATTTTTTTAAATTTTTTATTTATTTATTTGAGAGCGACAGACACAGAGAGAAAGACAGATAGAGGGAGAGAGAGAAAATGGGCGCGCCAGGGCTTCCAGCCACTGCAAACGAACTCCAGACGCGTGCGCCCCCTTGTGCATCTGGCTAACGTGGGACCTGGGGAACCGAGCCTCGAACCGGGGTCCTTAGGCTTCACAGGCAAGCGCTTAACCGCTAAGCCATCTCTCCAGCCCTACCCCTATTTTTAAACGTACAACAAAATTACCGCACTAGATATTGTGGTGGTTGGAATCCAATGTCCCCCATACACTCATGTGTTCTAAATGCTTGAACCCCAGCTGATGGCAAGTTGGGAGATGGAGCCTTGCTGGAGGAGGTGTGCTGTTGGGGGACTGCCTAGTGTGTCACAGCAAGCTCCCCCTAAATTTAGCTAGAGTTCAGCGTACTATCCTGCTACTGTTTCCCATCTGCTGTGGCAGAGGTGATGTCCAGCCTCTGCTCATGCCGTGCTTCCCCCTGCCATCATGGCTCCTTGAGACTGTAAGCCACACCTTCAGTCTCAGCACTCGGGAGGCTGAGGTAGGACTGCTGTGAGTTCGAGGCCACCCTGAGACTACATAGTGAATTCCAGGTCAGCCAGGGCTAGAGTGAGACACTGTCTCAAAAAAAAAAAAAAAAGACTGTAAACCAAAATAAATTCTTTCCTCCAATCTGCTGTTTTTGGGAAGATTCTTTAATCTTAGCAAGGAGAACTAAAACAAATAATTAAGTAACAAAATCTTAAAGGGAGTGTGGTGGTTTGAGTCAGGTGTCCCTCATAAACTTAGGTGTTCTGAATGCTAGGTTCCCAGCTGATGGAGATTTGGGAATCAATGCCTCCTGGAGGTGGTGTATTGTTGGAGGCGGGCTTATGGGTATTAAAGCCAGTTTCCCTTTGCCAGTGTTTGGCCCACTCTCTTGTTCCTGTTGTCCACCTCATGTTGGCCAGGGGGTGATGTCCACCCTCTGCTCATATTATTGTTTTCTCTGCCATCATGGAGCTTTCCCCTCGAGCCTGGAAGCCAAAACCTTTTTTTTCCCCCCACAATCTGCTCTCGGTTGGGTGTTTTTTTCTACCAGCAATGCGAACCTGACTGCATCAGTAAAGTGGTACCGAGGAGTGAGTGGGACTGCTGCTGGACACCTGACTGTGTGGCTTTGGCCTTTTGGAGCTGATTTTCAAGAGGAATGTGGGAGGATTTGAAACCATGGCCTAACAGACACATTGCAGTGTCGTAAGTACAACTTAATGGACTGTTCTGGTCAGAGTTGAAAGACCTGAATGCAGTAAGAACTATGGACTGTGAGGTTTGGCTTATGAGGGTGAGAAAGAGCTTTGCTTGGACTGGGCTAGCAGTTTGTGTGAGAAGCTTGCTCTTGTGCCCATGTCCTGAGAAGTTGTGCAGGGTTGCTTTGCGTAGAAATGAACTGGTGTGAGCAGAGGGATATGGCACAGAAAAAATGAAATCTTTGGGCCTAAACTGCTGCCCATTCACCTGTAAACTGTTTGAGAGATTACAACCCTTGAGATTGGGCCAGCTGACCTGCACTGGGTCAACAGGAAGAATGTAGACTCTTTTGAAGGGGCCTGAGTGCGGAAGGAGTCCTATTCTTCAAAGTCTGCTTTATTCCCCCCTGGATTAACAAACTGGCACCATATCTCGTATTGTGGAGTATAAGAAATGCAGGAAGGAGAGGGTCATCGAGTTTGCAACATGGTCTTGTGTTTTGGAAATAGCCATGGACAGTGTGAAGCAGGTTTGCTGGATGTCTGCTTGGAGACCCAATGGAGCCGTGAGGATGGACCGTGGCTTGCAGTGGAGACCCAGTGGAGATGCCGGGACCACGAGATGGCTGCCGAGGAAAGCTGCCGGCCCTGGATGAGGTTTTGCAGGACTGTGAGTAGCTGGAGGGGCGGAATTGGAATGCCAGAGACTTGCTGCTGGTTAGAATTACTGGACGTGGGAGATTTGTCACTGGCTAGAGTTGTTGGACTTGAAGCTACAGAGCTTGATGTTTGTCCTGTTTCAAACATGTAGTGCTTGAGTATTTCTTGGCTATGCCCAATGCCATCTTTTGCAGTGTGAATGTTTATTCCGTGCCACTGTGCTCGGGGGGGGGGGTTGATATTATGGCTCAGAAAGAAGATCCTGGACTATAGGGATGTATACACATCATTGGAATTGACTTTTAAAAACATGGGGGCTTTTAAAGTTGGATGAATGCACTGCATTTTATATCGTGCATGGTTCTCAGTTTATGGGGGCCAGGGACAGGATGTGGTGATGTGATTCAGGTGTCCCCCAATAACAACGTGTATCTGGATGCTAGGTTCCCAGCTGATGGCAACTGGAAATCAAAGCCTCCTGGAGGTGGTGTATTGGTGGTGGTGAGGTTATAGGTGGGTCCTGGGGGAATCGAATCTAGGTCCTCTGGCTTTGCAGGCAAGTACCTTAACTGCTCAGCCAACTCTCCAGCCGGGAATTGCTTTTGACTTGGATCTCATGGTGCTGTCAGTCCACGGGAATATATGAATCCCAGAACCGAGAGGTCACACCGCTCTAAGTGGTGTAGTAAGGATTCCTGTCCACATTTGGCTGCACATGTGGTACTTCATACATATGCCATCCATCCCTTTAGAAACAGAACTTCAGTTAAAATCTAGGCAATCATTGATTTTTATTTTTATTTTATTTATTTGAGAGTGACAAAGAAGCGGGGGGGGGGGGGGAGAATGGGCACGCCAGGGCTTCCAGCCACTGCAGATGAATTCCAGACGCGTGCGCCCCCTTGTGCATCTGGCTAACGTGGGTCCTGGAGAGTTGAGCCTTGAACCTGGGTCCTTAGGCTTCACAGGCAAGTGCTTAACCGCTAAGTTATCTCTCCAGCCCCAATCATTTTCTTTTTTTAAGTCAAGCTTTGTGCCTTGCAACCAACCAGTCTGTGGCCGGTGTGTAGGAGGTGCAGGATCAACTTTAGTGAATGGAATGAACGGGGGTAGCTTAGCAACAGAGGAAGGCATGGGATCATCTCCACTCTTTCCTTCTTACTGTATTAGGAGTTAATATAAAACTGGCACGCACCAGGCAACATAGGCAATTCTTCCCTTAAAACACTGAACAAGGAATTGGAAGGTTTAATCACATGTGATTTTTTTTTTTTTTTTTTTTCCTTTTCAATCCTGGGACTTAAACCCAGTGTCTCAGGCATTCTAGACACACTTTTCCACTGGGCCACATTGACTCCCCCCCCATCTCTTATGAATGTTCTTAGAGGACAAGATACTGGATGAGACATTGAAGCCCTAAGCAGAGATCTAGCTCATTTTCCTCAATTACAACACTTTTCTGACCTTGCTTTGTAACAGTTAATTAAACTTGCCCTGCTTCTACAATTAGCTAATTGCCACCAGAAGCCTTGGTCATTTTTGTATTTCACAGAACTTGACAGTACCAAAAAAAAAAAAAAGCTATCACTTTTCCATATGCTTTATCCTAGACACCTGCATGTTAAGAATAATATCTACCTACAATTTAGACAGTGATACTGATTCTAGTAAGTGCCAAAACAAAAAAGAAAGTGGTCAGAAGTCCTTCCATAACACCACACCATCAATGTTGGCTGACTGAAACAGCTGTCTAACACGGTTTTTCTTTCTCACATTCTAACACCATTATCTGCAGGTATGAGAAACATATGTACAGCCTCTTAAGATTGACAGTTCAGCCAGGCGTGGTGGCGCATGCTTTTAATCCCAGCGCTCAGGAGGCAGAGGTAGGAGGGTCGCCTTGAGTTCGAGGCCACCCTGAGACTACATAGTAAATTCCAGGTCAGCCTGCGCTAGAGTGAGTCCCTACCTCAAAAAGAAAAAAAAAACAAAAACTAATAATAATGACAGTTCTGATCGAAATGCGACCTCAGCAAATGTTAACTTTAATCAGTGGTGTTCAAACTTCATAAAAATTGCATTCTTTGGGCCACTAGTATCCTTTACATTTTGGGTTCAAGGGGCAAGGAACCTGCATTATTTTAATCAACACTGTCACCTGATTCTAATGTTGGTCTTTGGAAACATGTTGAGAAACAGATTTGATTTTAAATTTTTTTTGTTTATTTTATTTATTTATTTGAGAGCAACAAGAGAGAAAGAGGCAGAGGGAGAGAGAGAATGGGCACGCCAGGGCTTCCAGCCTCTGCAAACAAACTCCAGACACGTGCGCCCCCTTGTGCATCTGGCTAACGTGGGTCCTGGGGAATTGAACCTTGAACCGGGTCCTTAGGCTTCACAGGCAAGCGCTTAACCGCTAAGCCATCTCTCCAGCCCAGATTTGATTTTTCAAACCTAAAGTACCAAAAAAATTTAATCTGGCCAATTTTTTTTGAAGTTTATTTGTTTCATTTTATTTTTATTTATTTGAAAGAGAAAGAGGAAGGGAGAGAATGGGTGCACCAGGGCCTCCAGCCACTGCAAACAAACTCCAGATGCGTGCACCCCCTTGTACATCTGGCTAATATGGGTCTCAGGCAATCAAATCAGGGTCCTTTGGCTTTGCAGGCAAACGCCTTAACTGCTAAGCCACCCCTCCAGCCTTGTTTTATTTTTTGAGGTATGATCTTGGCTAGCCCAGGCTGACCTGGAATTCACTATGTAGTCTCAGGGTGGCCTCGAACTCACAGCAATCCTCCTACCTTTGCTACCAGAGTGCTGGAATTAAAGGCATGTGCCAGCACACCCGGATCAAGCCTATTTTGTTGTTGTTTTTGTTTTCAAGGTAGGGTTTCACTCTAGCCCAGGCTGACCTGGAATTCACTATGTAGTCTCAGGGTGGCCTTGAATTCATGGTAATCTTCCTACCTTTGCCACCTGAGTGCTGGGATGAAACGTGTCTGTCACCATGCCCAGAAGTTTCAAGCTAATTTTTGAAAGCTAGAAATTCTTACACAAAATCTGACAAAAACAAGGTTCCAACAGCTAACATGATCTCAAAAATGTTTACCTCAGGAGCTCCTAATTAAGAGGTTAAATCGGGGGTGGGGGGCCTTATAGGTAGCTACCCATATTACTTAGTTTTAGTTGGGTGGTTCCAATATAATTCAGTAAAACATTTGTAAAATGGGCTGGAGAGATGGCTTAGCAGCTAAGGCATTTGCCTACAAAGCCAAAGGATCCCAGTTCGATTCTCCAGAACCCACGTAAGCCAGATTCACAATGGGGTGCATACATCTGGAGTTTGCAGTGGCTGGAGGCCCTGGCACACCCATTCTCTTTCACTCACTCACACTGTGCCTCTTGGTAAATAAATAAAAAAATAATTTTTAAAATTTGTAAAATGTATCAATCAGCAATATTTTTTTTTTGTTGTTCTTTGAGGTAGGGTCTCACTCTCTATCCCAGAATTCACTATGGTGGCCTCGAACTTAGTGATCCACCTACCTCTGCCTCCTGAGTACTGGGATTACAGGCATGTGCCACCACGCCTGGCTCAGTCAGCAATTTTTAATCGGATACAATGAAACAACTTTAATAATCACTATTAGTACAACTCCACTTTAAACCTTGACCATCAAAGTTTACTGTGAGACTACAAGTTATCTTTCCCCAGTCCTAAATATCTTTGGAAGCCACCATAGTGCCTTTTTTGTGTGTGCTTTCCCAATTTCCTCAAAAAGGATGTTTTTTTTTTCCATAATTAGCAAAAGTTTTTAAGTAGCTGTAAATCCTCCAGCCTTTTACACACGCAATAGGAAAACAAAACTAACCCGTAATTGCATTTGTCACAAACCAACAGCACCAAAATATCTGACAGTATTACACAGTGACCCCTCACTTTTCATTATCACTGTTGCCAATCATGCTATAATCTCTGCAATTTCCAATACATCCCGTTTCTATCAGGTGCCTGCTTCGGAGCTACTTAGCACAACTGAAAAATCCTCTTGCCATCCTTTCTCTTCGGTGAAACATTTTTTGTCTGTATGCCAAAGACTTGAGTATTAAAGCATTTCCTCATTGTGGAAGGGGGAGAACCTTTTTTTTTTTTTTTTTGTTTTTCAGGTAGGGTCTCACTCTAGCCCAGGCTGACCTGGAATTCACTATGGAGTCTCAAGGTGGCCTCCAACTCACTGTGATCCTTTTAACCTCTGCCTCTGCCTCCTGAGTGTTGGGATTAAAGGCATGTGATACCATGCCCAGCAAGCATATCTTTATAGAAGCTATTTAATTATATCTTTATAGGGTGTGTGTGTGTGTGTGTGTGTGTGTGTGTGTGTGTATGTATATAATTTTTTTTTTTTAAGGCAGTGTCTTGTTCTAGCCCAGGCTGACTTGGAATTCACTATGCAGTCTCTCAGGGTGGCCTTGAACTCACGGTGATCCTCTTAACCTCTGCCTCTCCAATGCTGGGATTAAAGGTGTGAGCCACTATGCTGGGGAAGCCTATCTTTATAGAAGCTATTGAAACATATCTTTATAGGTATATAAACGGGCTTTATTTTGTTGTTTTGTTTGTTTTCAAGGTAGGGTCTCACTCTAGTCCAGGCTGCCCTGGAATTCACTTAAGTAGTCTCAGGGTGGCCTCGAACTCACGGCTATCCTGTTAACCTCTGCCTCACCCGAGTGCTGGGATTAAAGGCGTGAGCCACCACGCCCGGCAAGCATATCTTTATAGAAGCTATCGAAGCATATCTTTATAGGAGTGTCCATGCATGCGCGCATATATATATATATATATATATATATATATATATATATATATATGTATATATATATGTGCTATTTTTAAGCGTGTTTATCTAGATAACAGCGTCGCAAAGATAGCACTGTCTGGGGGACGCAAGGTAGCATGAGAGCTCTGCAGATGATGAGATTTCACAAAAAGGTCTGTGAATGACACTCGTGGATGTAGCGGGGGGGGGGGGCTGTTCATCTCTGAGGACACCCCCCTCCCCAATACCCTGCACTGCATGCACCTCTTCCCAGACTCTGGGGAAGCCAGAGGGAGAGCTTGTTTGCAAACAAGCGTCCACGGCCTGTCCCTTCCCCCGTCTCTCCGGGCTTGTGCCGCAGGGTCCCCGGGACGCGCGCTAAGGACACCCCGAAGCCTCGGACAGCTCCTTTCCCCGGGGGAAGGAGGAGGAAGGTGATCGGAGCCCCAAGCTCCGGGGACGGGGGTTTTTCCACCACCACCCCGGGGCATCATCGCGGGGCCTAGTCGTCTGCACAGCCTCGCCGTGGGGATGAGAAGCGCTCGGGGAAGCCTGGGGAAGGGGGACCGCGGGGGGGGGGGGGTGCTGAGCGGCAGGACGTTCCGTCCTCCGCCGCGACCGGCACCAAGAACGAGCCATCCCCCTTCCCCCCGGGGAGCGGTCCGTGTCACTCACCTCTAACGACGGCCACCGCAGCCTCAGCATGCCGGAAGTGTGGGGACGCTTGGACCGGGGCGCGGGGATGGAGGGGGGGGTGGTCCCTGAGCCGAAAAGCCTCCGCAGGACACGCTCGGGCGCCTGACTGACGCGGCTGCGGGGTTCGCGTTCGCTTCGCCGTTTGGGCTTCCCGGGCCACCGTAGTCCCCCCGCTCTCGTTCCCAACGTAGAGCTTGAAGCCGGGCGCCGGTGATGGGAGCCCGGGCGGGTGAGGGGATGTTTGGATGGGGGGAGTCGTTGCTGAGCCGGAAAAAAAAAAAAAAAAAAGTCTCCGCAGGACACGCTCGGGCGCCTGACCGACGCGGCTGAGGGGGGGTTCGCGTTCGATTCGCTGTATGGGCTTCCCGGGCCACCGTAGTCACCCAGCAGAGCTTGAAGCCTGGCTCGGGTGAGGAGGGCCGGGCCGGTGAGGGGATGTTTGGAAGGGGGAGTCGTCCCTGAGCCGAAAAGCCTCCGCTGGACACGCTCCGGAGCCGGCCTGACGAGGCTGAGGGGCTCGCGTTCGATTCGCTGTTTGGGCTTCCCGGGCCACCGTAGTCACCGCTCGGTCCCTGGGAGAGCTTGAAGCCGGGCTCGGGTGAGGGGACTTTTGTAAGGGGGAGTCGTCCCTGAGTCGAAAAGCCTCCGTAGGACACGCTCCGTAGCCGGCCTGACGCGGCTGAGGGGTTCGCGTTCGTTTCGCCGTTTGGGCTTCCCGGGCCACCGTAGTCACCCAGCAGCGCTTGAAGCCGGACTCGGGTGCTGAGGGCCGGGCCGGTGAGGGGATGTTTGGAAGGGGGAGACTGAGTCGAAAAGCCTCCGCAGGACACGCTCCGGAGCCGGCCTGACGCGGCTGAGGGGCTAGCGTTCGCTTAGCCGTGTGGGCTTCCCGGGCCACCGTAGTCACGCCGGAGAGAGCTCGAGACCGGGGTCGGTTGTTGGTGGAGGGGGGCGCGTGCTAAGCTGCACAGCGCCTCTTGGACCTGGGACTACGGAGGCCGCTGGGTACAAGCGGACAGGTGGACCGCGAAAGGACCCCACCTCCCATCACCACCGCGCTCAGCCCCGCCGTCCGCCCCGAGGATGCTCCCCGGGAGCCGGAAGCCCTAGTTTCCCACCAGCCTTCTCCCCCCCGCATCCCGCAAGGAGGTACGTGGATGCACCTGACAGTCGGCGTGTGAGCTCATCTCGGTGGACATCTCTTATTGGGAAACATACAGACAGGATAACCAATAGGTTGTCCTGAAATTAATAGCTTAAAGGCGAGAGTCATTGCCGGATGTGGTGGACCACACGACTTTAATTAATCCCAGCACTCGCAAGGCAGGGGTAGGAGGAGGATCACCATGAGTTCGAGGTCAGCCTGAGACTACATGATGAATTCCAGGTCAGCCTGGGCTGGAGTGAAACCCTACCTCAAAAATTTAATTTAATTTAATTTAAAATTAGTGGTGGTGCATAACTTTAATGCCAGCACTCAGGAGGCAGGGGTAGGAGGAGGATCACCATAATTTCGAGGTGAGCCTGAGACTACGTGGTGAATTCCAGGTCAGCCTGGGCGAGAGCGAAGACCCTACCTTGAAAAACTAAAACAAACAAAAAAAGAGTCATCCTTTTACTGACACCCCCTCACACCACCACACACACTGCCACTTCTACTTTTTCTCCATCCCCCCATCCCTCCCAAATGCTAGACGATTATGCAGAAAAGAAAGTGTGTGTATTTGTGTGTAGCTTTAAAATAATTCTTTTTACAAACGCCTCTAGCCTCTAGGGTGCGAACCGCATATCCAAAATCGAAAGACTTGTCCAACCAGAAGGGGGAAAAAAAAAAAAGCTCCCCAAATTCTGCGGACCGCAAAATTTCCAAATACAATTTTTTTTTTTCCTGATCATATGCTAGAATGAGTAAGGACTTTGGTGCCAGGCAAATCCTGATACTGCCGGTTCCAGTTATATCATGAAGCGCTTTATGACCCTGGAAAGTTATGTAACATTTTGAACCAAGGTTTTCTTCGTTCCTGACTGGCTATGAAGTTTGGGAGGTGGAAGGACTGGCCTATAGAAGGTAATTTAGTGTTAGTTCCAATTTTTGTTAATTCAAGAAAACCTTTAACACAATCTTTTTTTTTTTTTTAGAGTTTTTATTTTTACTTATTTATTTGAGAGTGACAGAGTGAGAGAGACAGATAGAGAATGAGCACAGCCACTGCAGACAAATTCCAGATGCATGCACCACTTTGTACATCTGGATTATGTGGGTCCTGGGGAATCGAGCCTCGAACCGGGGTCCTTAGGCTTCACAGGCAAGCTCTTAACTGCTAAGCCATCTCTTTAGCCCTCAATCTTTCTTAATATTGTAACCATCTTTTTTGTTTTCTTTCTCTCTCTCCCTCTCTCTCTCTCTCCCCCTCCCTCCCTCCCTCTTCCTCCTCCTCCTCCCCTCCTCCTCCTCCTCCTCCTCCTCCTCCTCCCTCCCTTCTCTCTCTCTCTCTCTCTCTCTCTCTCTCTCTCTGTGTGTGTGTGTGCGCGCGCGCGCGCGCGTGTGTGTGTGTGTGTGCGCGCGCGCGCGCGCATATGTCTGCACCATTCTCCAGGAACTACATTTGCCAGATGCACATGGGGGCGCATGCATCTGGAGGTCGTTTGTAGTGGCTGGAGGCCCAGGCTCCCCGTTCTCTCTCTCTCTTTCTCAAATAAATAAAAATAAAATGTTTTTTAAAAAATCAAAAAGTCATCATCCCTGGTTTGGGTGCCATTATCGTAAATTTCACTAATGGATTTATATAACATCTGAATAACCCAGCCTAATTCACTGGATTCTTTGTCTTTCTGTTGTATAGCAGACAGCCACCTAAAACCAGTGTGCTTTTCTGTATGGACGTATTATAAAGCAGTCTTACCTTAGATTATGGCCTAATAATAATAATAGATCATAGTGAAAAAATTGCATAAGGTCTTCAGAAAATGTACAAATAACCACTGAGATACAATCCAGCAGTTCCCATTAATGGAAGCTGTTCCTATACAGTCCCAAGTGTGCCATTGCCACATAGTCCTGAGCCTCATTTCAACAACATATACCAAAAAGAAAAAAAAAATCACTATTCTACCCCCTTTTTATTTATTTGGTTTTCAAGGTGGGGTCTCACTCTATCCCAAGCTGACCTGGAATTCACTATGTATTCTCAGGGTGGCTCGAACTCATGGTGATCCTCCTACCTCTGCCTCCCTAGTACTGGAATTAAAGGCGTGCGCCACCACGCCCAGCTGAGGTACCTCTGTTTTGAGATAGTCTCTCCTTGGCCTGGAGCTGGTCAGTTGGGTCAGACTAACTGGCCATTGAGCTCCAGGGCTCCACCTTTCTCTGGCTCCCCAGCTCTGGGATTACATGTACTTGCCACCACACTCCACTTTGTATGTGTTCTGGGAATCAAACTCAGGTCCTCATGTGTTGTGAGGCAGGCGCTTTAACCAGCTGAACGATCGCCCCAGCCCCAAGTTCACTTATAGTCCCTTTGTCTTCTACTGCACTTTCATTCCATTGCTTTGGCTTTTCCTCACCAGAAATCTCTCTCCCATGTTTTCCTGCTATTATAAATCTCTATTCATTTTATTTATTTATTTACTTTTCTGGTTTTTTGACATAGGGTCTCAGTCCAGCCCAGGCTGACCTGGAATTAACAATGTAGTCTCAGAGTGGCCTTGAACTCACAGCTATCCTCCTACCTCTGCTCCCCTCTCAACCCCCAGAGCTGGGATTAAAGGCATGTACCACCACACCCTATTAAATTTTTCTGACTTGAAGGAGATTTGCAAAAATATGAACAGTGCCACTTCTCACACTGTGTTTTTATTTAGGAAAATAATAGTTACTCTTCATTAAAATAAACTATATAACATATAATGGGCTCACTGCTATTGTTTTAATAATTAAGATGTTTCCTTAGTTTTAACTTTTTTTTTTTTCAATGTAGGATCTCACTCTAGCCCAGGCTAAAATTCACTCTCTAGTCTCAGGGTGGCCTTGAACTATGGTTATCCTCCTACTTATGCCTCCCCAGTGCTGGGATTAAAGGCATGCGCCCCCACAACCAGAGACTCCAATGTAGTTTTTATAGATAACTACCAAATTCCTCTTTCAAAGGATTACCTCCATGACATCAGTATCCCTCTGCCAATGCCGTTCTGTCAAACCTTATATAATAATGATAGACAGGACAATCTCAAGACTATATAATGAAAAAGGCTTTGGAACAAGACAGACTTGGTTCCAGAAACTCATAAGCAGTAGCAGCAAGACAAACCATATCTCAAAAGGGTAGCAGGAGCCGGGCATGGTGGCGCACACCTTTAATCCCAGCGCTCTGGAGGCACAGGTAGGAGGATCACTGTGAGTTTGGGGTCAGCCTGAGACTACGTCATGAATTCCAGGTCAGCCTGGGCTACAGCAAGACCCTACCTCAAGAAACCAAAGCAAAGAATGCGGGGGGGGCGGGGGAGACTGGAGAGATGGCTTAGCAGTTAAGGTGCTTGCCTGCTGAAAGTCCTCAGTTTGATTCCTTAGAACCCACATAAGCCAGATGCACAAGGTGGCACATGCATCTGAAGTTTGTTTGCAGTGTCTGGAGGCCCTGGTGTGCCCATTCACACACACACACACACACACACACACACACCCTCTTTCCCCCTCCCTCCCTCCCTCTCTCTCTCCTCTCCCCCCCACGTCATTCTCAAATAAATAAAGAAGATTTTTTAAAGTATTTTATTTTTACGTATTTGTTGACAAAAAAAAGGGGGAGAGAGAGAATGGCTGTGCCAGGGGCTGCACCCACTGCAAACGATCACCAGACATGTGCACACCCTTGTGCATCTGGCCAACATGGGTCCTGGGGAATTGAACCTGGGTCCTTTGGTTTTGCAGGCAAATGCCTTAACCACTAAGCCATCCCTCCAGCCCAAAAATATAAGAAACAAATTTAAAAAGAGATAGTGTCAGCCTAGGCATGGTGCCACATGCCTTTAATCCCAGCACTCAGGAGGCAGAGGTAGGAGGATCGCCATGAGTTGGAGGTCAGCCTGAAAAAACAAAACAAATTAGAACTGTAGAGGATGCCACCAATAATACTGTGTATGAGTTGAGAATCCTGAAAATTACCTAGTGTACAAAAATATCAGATCATTTAAACCAGGGAAGCTCACCTAGACCTGCAAAGCCAGTGGATTCCAGTTCAACTCTCCAGGACAAACGTAAGCCAGATGCACAAGGCAGCGCACGCGTCTGGAGTTCCTTTGCAGTGGCTGGAGGCCCTGGCTCGCCCATTGTCTCTCTGTCTCTTTCTCTCTCTCTCTTTCTCTCAAATAAATAAATAAATAAAAATGTCAAAAGCTGCAAGAGGATATGGGCAGTAAAATCACAGAACCATGTGAAAAAGAAAAATGGAGAATGGGCTGGAGAGATGGCTTAGCGGTTAAGCACTTGCCTGTGAAGCCTAAGGACCCCGGTTCAAGGCTCAGTTCCTCAGGACCCACATTAGCCAGATGCACAAGGGGCGCACACATCTGGAGTTTGTTTGCAGTGGCTGGAAGCCCTGGCACGCCCACTCTCCCCTCTCTCTCTCTGCCTCTTTCTCTGTCTGTGGCTCTCAAATAAGTAAAAATAAAAACAAAAAAAATTAAAAAAAAGAAAAGAAAAATGGAGAATGACCGATTTCTAGCTTCAGTGACTTGGTCTTTGCTGCCAGACAGGGAGACACAGAGCAGAGGGAGTGTAGGCTTGTGGGGAAAGAGGAAGGGCGAGTTCCCCACACATTGATGAATCTCAAGAAACCAAAAGCCAGGCGTGGTGGTGCCCCTCTTTAATCCCAGCATTTGGGAGGCAGAGGTACGAGGATCATCATGAGTTCGAGGCCATCCTGAGATCACATACTGCATTCCAGGTCAGCTTGGGCTACAGTGAGATACGACCTCGAAAAACCAAAAGAAATAAGGAAACCAAGATTCTCCAGGGTGACTGCCAACAGCAAAGCTAAAATTCCCACCCAGTTCTGTGTGACACTAAATTTCCATGCCACCTGGCACACCTCGAATTGGCACACCTCCTCCCACAGCGCAGGGAGGAGCTGAGGGCGGGCACCACTCACAGTGTGAATGCAGTGCTTCGTACAAGTCAAATCTGGCTGAGTAATAACCTAGGAGAGTATTTCCTCAGCATAATTAGTATCATTAAGATTCTAGTCATGATGACTCACACTGCCATCCTCTGGTTCCAGTAAGGAAGTGTTGAGAAACAACCTGACATTGGAGAGAACCCATGATGTGTTTTCATAGGGATTACATAGGAAGCAGAATGAGATGTATTGTACAATGGAAACACCTCAGGCTAGAGACTAGAAATATGAGGGGTTTTATTTGTTTATTTGGTTGGTTTTTTTTGTTTGTTTTGTTTTTTGGTTTTCCACTGTAGCCCAGGCTGACCTGGAATTCATTATGTAGTCTCAAAGTGGCCTAGAACTCATGGCGATCCTCCTACCTCTGCCTCCCAAGTGCTGTGCTGGGATTAAAGGCTTGCGCCACCATGCCTGGCAGGTGTTTTTTTTGTTTTGTTGTTTTTTTTTTTTTTTTAGTTTGTTCTTGTTTTTCCAAGGTAAGTGTTTCACTCTAGCTCAGGCTGACTTGTAAATCACTCTGAAGTCTCAGGTTGGCTTCGAACTCACGGCAATCCTCCTACCTCTGGCCCCACCCCCCAGTGCTGGGATTGAAGGTGCGTGCACCACCACGCCTGGCTTAGAAATAGCAGTTCTAACGATGTAAACAGGAATTGGTCAGTGAAAGAAAGTTGTCCTTTAAGCATTTGAGCCTCTGAGTTTTACTCGAGTGTCTGATTCAGTCAAGGCTCCTTTGGACCACCAGCCTGTTCCATACTCCCCTTTGGGTAGAGACAGCTCAGGGCAATGGGTGCTGCAGTGTACTGTGGAGGGAAGCCCTTTGCAGTGAATAAGTCCGGCTTCAAATAACTCCACGAATTCCAGCACATTTGAACGGAGGAAGTCACTTCTGAGTCGTGTCTCTCTCATTTGTATGGTACAAATCGAAAAGGTTATCCAGGGCTGGAGAGATGGCTCACTGATTAAAGGCACTTTCTTGTAAATCCTGCCAGCCTGGGTTGGATGCGCCAGTATCCATGTAAGGCCAGATGCATAAAGGGGTGCATGCATGTGAAGTTAGCTTCCAGTGGCAGGACGCTGTGGTGTGCCCATTCTCTCTCAAATAAGTAGGTTTTTTTTCCTTTGGTTTTTCAAGGTGGCCTCGAACTCGCAGCAGGCCTTCTAACACTGCCTCCCACGTGCGGGGATTAAAGGGGTGCACCACCACACCTGACATAAATTAATTTTTTGTTTTGTTTTTCGAGATAGGGACTAGCCAAGAGAGAGAGAGTAGAAGAAAAACTGGTGGTTTACTTGGTTTTGAGTGTGTGTATGTGTACACATGTGCTCTGGTTGAACACAGGAATGCTAAAATCCAGAAATGAGGTAAAAGTAAGGGAAACGTTGTAAACTTCTTGTTCAACACAGCTTTTTGTTGTTATTGTTTCGAGACAGGGTCTCATGTAGCCCAGCCTGGCCTCAAATGTACTATGTAGCTCTGAGCCTGGCTGGCCTTGAACTCCTGACCTTCCTGCCTCCACGTACTCCAATTACAGGCATGTGCCACCACACCCAGCTAAACAGGCCATTACTTTTTTTTTTTTTTTTTTTTTTTTAAATGAGAGAACAAGAGAGAATGAGAGGCCAGGGATTCCAGCCACTGCAATCACACGGCAGAAGCGTGCGCCACCTAGTGGATATATGCGACCTTGCACGTCTGGAGTTTGTAGTGGCTGAAGGCCCTACTGGGCCCATTCTCTGTCTGTCACTCTCAAATAAATAAAGTACTTAAAAAAAAAAAAAAAAAAAAAAGCCGGGCGTGGTGGCGCTGGCCTTTAACCCCAGCACTCGGAGGCAGAGGTAGAAGTATTGCCCGTGAGTTCGAGGGCACCCTGAGACTCCATAGTGAATTCCAGGTCAGCCTGAGCTAGAGTGAGACCCTACCTCATGAAAAAAAAAAAAAAAAAAAAAAAACGAAGGCGGCTATTCACATGACTTTTGTTTTTTAATTCAGCTGACCTGGAATTCACTATGGAGTCTCAGGCTGGTCTCGAACTCTCAGTAGTCCTTCTACCTCTGCCTTCTAAGTACTGGCATTAGAGGTGTGTGCCACTACACCTTGCCACATTACACTTGATGTAATTTTTTTTTTAATTTTCAAGCAGAGAGAGATACAAGACAAAGGGAGGAAGAGGGAGAGAGAATGGGCATGCCAGGGCCTCCATCCGCTGTCAATGAACTCGAGATGCATTGGCCACTGCGTCTGGCTTTATTGGGGAATCAAACCCCAGTTGTTAGGCTTTGCAGGCAAGCATCTTAACCACTAAACCATGTCTCCAGCCCTTCTCCCTATCTCTTTCTCTTTTTAATATTTTTGTTTGTTTATTTAAGAGTGACAAAGGGAGAAAGAGGCAGAAAGAGAGAGAATGGGTGCACCAAGGCCTCCAGCCACTGCAAACGAACTCTAGATGCATGTGGCACCTTGGGCATCTGGCTTACATGGGTCCTGGGGAAATGAGTCACGAATCGGGATCCAAAGGCTTCACAAGCAAGAGCTTGATCACTAAGCCATCTCTACAGCCTTTTTTTTTTTTTTTTTGGTTTTTCGAGGTAGGGTTTCACTCTAGCCCAGGCTGACCTGGAATTCACTATGGAGTCTCGGTGGCCTCGAACTCACAGCGATCCTCCTACCTCTGCCTCCCAAGTGCTGGGATTAAAGGCGTGCGCCACCACGCCCGGCTCCAGCCCTCCTTTTGATATATATATATATATATATATATATATATATATATATTTTTTTTTTTTGAGAGCAGCAGAGAAAGAGAGAGAATGGGCATGCCAGGGCCTCCAGCCACTGCAAATGAACCCTTGTGCATCTGGCTAACGTGGGTCCTAGGGAATCGAGCCTCGAACCAGGGTCCTTAGGCTTCGCAGGAAAGCGCTTAACCGCTAAGCCATCTCTCCAGCCCCATTGATAATTTTTTACAAGGAAATAAGATACTTTGGTCTGGGGAGATGGCTCCGTGTGTAAAGTGCTCACTGCTCAAACCCAAGTACCCATGTTCAAACCCCAGACTCCCCCACCCCACAAAAAGCCAGAAGCCAATATGAGGTTCTGTAATCCAGTATGCTGACAGCAAGATGAGAGGCAGAAACGGGAGAATTTCCCAGCTGTCAGCACAGCAAGGAACCACCTTTCTTCTCACTGTGGGGTCTGCAGGGGACTCCTGGGGCTGGAGAGATGGTTTAGCAGTTAAGCGCTTGCCTGTGAAGCCTAAGGACCCCGGTTCGAGGCTCGATTCCTCAGGACCCACGTTAGCCCGATGCACAAGGGGGCGCACGCGTCTGGAGTTCGTTTGCAGTGGCTGGAGGCCCTGGCGCGCCCATTCTCTCTCTCTCTCTCCCTCTCTCACTCTTTCTCTCTCTGTCTCTCTCAAATAAATAAAAATAAACAAAAAAATTTATAAAATAAAATAAATGCAAAAAGAGACCTGGGTCCATTTTGAGTTCATTCTTGTATACACTATGGCTAAAGGTCAAACATCTTTCTTTTGCACATGGAAATTCAGTTATCCCAGCATGTTTGTTAAAGAGATTATTTTTTTTTCCTATTCATATTGAAAGTATGTTATTGAAAGTATTCAAAACAGCAACACGTGGCCAAGGCCTTCTGCCTCGCTCTGTGTCCCCACCTGAAGCTGCTGAAGGAAGACGGAATGACGAAGCTGGGACTGCGGGTGACCCTCGACTCAGACCAGGTGAGGAAGCGCTGCACGCTGGCCTCGGGAGGTGCTCCGTTCGTTCCGTTCTCCTGGTGCAGCCCAGAGCTGCGTTCTCCAGAACCTCTGACCCGAGTTGTTCTGGGGCCTCCTCGAAGTGCAATATTGCCACCCGTGCCCCTTCCCGGGGCTCTTGGAACCAAGGGCAGCCTTTCCTCGTGTTTGTTTGTTTGTTTTGGGTTTTCGAGGTAGGGTCTTGCTCCATTCACGCTGACCTGGAATTCACTGTGTAGTTTCAGGGTGGCCTTGAACTCTGAGCAGAGATCCACCTACCTCTGCCTCCCGAGTGCTGGGATAAAAGGCATGCGCCACCACGCCCGGCTGAATGTTTTCTTAATTCAGTTAGAGCAAGCTTCTGCTGATCAGCCTATGCAGCTGCCTGTGCTTAAAAAGATTTTCCTTGGCTAGGGAGATGGCTCCATAGTTAAAGGCACTTGCTTGCAAAACCAGGCAGCCCAGATTACATTTCCCGGTATCCACGTATGGACAAAGTGTTTTATGCCTATGGAGTTCTCCCCCTTCTTTCTCTGCTTGCAAGCAAATATTTCTTTTATTCTTATTTATTTTATTTATTATTATTATGATTGGTTTTTCGAGGTAGTATCTCACTATAGCCCAGGCTGACCAGGACTTCACTGTGGAGTCTCAGTTTGGCCTCGAACTCACGGCAGTCCTCCTACCTCTGCCTCCATGCACAGCTTATTCTTATTTTTGAGAGAGAGAATGGGCAAGCCAGAACTAGCCTGCTGTGAACAAACTCCAGACGCCTGCACCCCTTGGGGGCTTGTGCAACACTGTGTGCTTGCGTCACTGTGCATCTGGGACATGGGACCTGGAGATGTGAATACCAGTTCTTAGGCTTTGCAGGCTAGAGCCTTAACTGCTAAACCATCTCTCCAGCCAATGGAAATATTTTTAAAAGATACATAACAAGCCAGGCATGGTGGCGCACACCTTTAATCCCAGCACTCAGGAGGCAGAGGTAGGTGGATCACCATGAGTTCGAGGCTACCCTGAGACTACACAGTGAATTCCAGGTCAGCCTGGGCTAGAGAGCAAGACCCTTCCTCAAAAACCCCAAAAGAACCCCTCCCCTCTCCATAAAGAAAACAATATAGGCTGGGGATATTGCTCAGTGGTTATGGCGCTAGCTGGCAATGCCTGACAGTGCAGGTTCAATTCCCCAGGACCCATGTAAAGTCAGATGCACAAAGTGACATGTGTCTGGAGTTCAGATGCCGTGGCTAGAAGCCCTGCTGTGCCCATTCTTTCTGTCTGTCTCTCTCTCTCTCTCTCTCTCTCTCTCTCTCTCTCTCTCTCTCTCTCTCTCTCTGGGTGTGTATTTTTTTAGTTTTTATGTATTCCTGGGGGAGAGAGAGAGAAGAGAGAATGGGCATACCAGGGTCTCTTGCTGATGCAAACCAACTCCAGACTCATGTGCCACGTTGTATATTCATGTGGGTACTGGGAAATCAAACCCAGGCTTTCAGCCTTGACAAGCAAGTGCCTTTAACCTCTTAGCCATCCTCTCAGCATCCCCCTTTTTTTGTTTACTTTGGTTTCCCATTTCTTTGGGTAGGGTTTCACTAGAGCCCAGGCTGACCTGGAATTCACTATGTAATCTCAGGGTGGCCTTGAACCCACCTCTGCCTCCCAAGTGCTGGGATCAAAGGTGTGCACCACCACGCCTGGCTCCTTCTCCCAGCCCCTTTGGAGGTAGGGTCTCACCCTAGCTCAGGCTGACGTGGCACTCACTGAAGTCCCAGGCTGGCCTCAAGCTCACTGTGATCCTCCTACCTCAGCGTCTCCAGTGCTGGGATTAAAGGTGTGCGCCACCATGACTGGCCAAAAGTTAGGTTATTTCTGCCTGTCCATATTTCTCCACGTGCCTCACTTATGTTCCCGGGAAACAGACCTTAACACATGAGGTGACTAGCCCAGACCCGCCATCAATGGTCAGGAGGAATAAAGAAACATTGGCCCGATCAGTGCCCATTCAGGGAGGAGGAAGAGTGTGTGTGCTCTGCCCCATGTCCAGTGGGCTTGGCTCTCAGGCCTCCGGGAGATCTCTGTCCGGGCTGTGGTGACCTTGTCGGTGCTGGAGTAAAGCAGCTGATGGGGGGAAAGGGTTCGCTGTGCCTCACAGTCTTGGGGGGCAGCTTCACGGTGGCAGGGGAAGCAGGGGTGAGCAGAGGCTGGACGTCGCCTCTGCCACAGCAGGGGACAGCAGCAGCCAGAAGTGAGGCAGGATCTGGCAGGGGCCACATCCGGCTATGACACCCCTGAGCCCTCCCCCAAGAACCCACCTGCTGAGACTCCATAGTGAATCCCAGGTCATCCTGGGCTACAGTGAGGCCCTACCTCAAAAACCAAAAACAAACAAACAAAAAATAAATACTGTATGCTTCTCAAATGCTAGGCAATGCAGTTTCTCCATTTGTTTTTTCTTTGCCTACCTCACGTAGCCCAGGTGAACCTCGAACTCCCTGTGTAACCGAGGATGTCCTTGAACCCCATCCTCCTGCCTCCACCTCCCAAACGCTGGGGTTACGTGGGCACACCGCTGTGCCCAGTGCTCGCCCTCAGTCTTGGCTTTCAGCCTGGTGGAGACATTGGACTGTGTGGCAGTGCCCATCTCCTGTTTCTCCCACCTAAACTGGTTCCTGCTGGTGGGTCCCCATTAAGTGCATTCTCTGTGGTCACCTGACACCCAATTTATACTGATTTTCTAGCAGCCCATCTTTTATTTATTTTGTTTTAAATCCTGTACTTGAAAAAAAACAAACTTTTTTTCTTTTTTAATTTATTTATCTGAGAGAGCGAGAGAAAGAAGCAGAGAGAGGAAGAGGAAGAGAACAGGAGCTCGGGGTCTTCAGCCACTGCAAACCAACTCCAGACGCATGCGCCACCTTGTGCAGCTGGCTTACATGGGTCCTGGGGAATCGAACTGGGGTCCTTTATCATTGCAGGCAAACGCCTTGACCATGAAGCCATCGCTCCAGCCCACAACCCATCTTTTCAATGTTGCTTCAGGAGCTAACACGTTTGTGACGGTAGTGGTGTCTGTCTCACTACGGCTCCAATCAACAGCAGCTAGGAGTGTCTGGAGGGCTACATGCAGAGGGACAAGGGTTAGGATGCTGTGCACCTCAGCTCCAGTGACTGCTCTGGAGCACGGGTACGACGCTGGTTAACCTGGGGACGGGCCTGTACCAGGTACAGTGCCTCCTGGATCTGCCAGTCCCAGCCCCATAGTTTCCAACTCAAAGTGGCTGACCTTACTTAAAGGGCAAAAATCTATTTATTTTATTTTTAAGGGGATGCCACAAATCACAAATCTTTGGACACAAACCTTCAGAAGTGGAGACCCACCATGCAGGTTTCCCAGGGGCAGGCGCTGGGTGAAAGGGATAGTAATGTGGAAGTCACTCAGATTTTCCCGTTGTGAGCCAAACTTCCCCATTCTAAGACAAATTCCTCCTGTATCCTTGTTTAAAATATTTTATCTTCATGTATCTATTTGACAGAAAGAGGGAGGGAGGGAGGGAGAGAGACAGAGACAGAGAGGGAGGGAGAGAATGGGCACGCCAGGGCCTCAAGCTACTGCAAATGAACTCCAGATGTGTGTGCCCCCTTGTGCATCTGGCTAACGTGGGTCCTGGGGAATCAGACCTGAGTCCTTTGGGTTTGCAGGCAAATGCCTTAACCACTAAGCCATCCCTCCAGTCCAAATTACTCCCATATTCAGATCATTAATTCAGAAGAATATGGGTCCATTAGGCCAAAGAGAGTGTAAAGTTACAAAGTAATTTGGGTTGTGGCTCCTTCCCAGCTGCCCTTTAGTAGTCATTTGGTCACTGTATGTGGATAAATCTTAGGACATGATGAGGTTCTGTGGGCCTCTCCCCCACCCCATGCATTGCTTGGTTACAATGACGCCCTTTTAAGAGTCCAAATCCAGTGGGCGGCTTTGTCTGCATTTCTTCAGCCTCGAGGTTGATTTTCCATGAGCAGAGAGAGCAGTGAGGAGGGACTGAAACGGAGCCGGGCGTAGCGGCGCACGCCTTCATTCCCAGCCGAGGTTGGAGGATCGCCTGGAGATTGAGGCCAACCCTTGGCTACAGAGCGAGCCCCAGGTCAGCCTGGGCTAGAGCAAGCCCCCGCCTGGGGGTACCCCGAACTGGCTGCAAAGCCCATAAGCCTTAGACGACGGACATTTCTAGCAGGGCTTGTCGATAGACGTAGCTGGGGAACAGCGCAACTGGAACTGGAGTTACGATTTGAGGATAACCCCAGGGGATCACCCCTTCGGCAAGCATCAGTAGGATGCAAATCCTAAGAGGAAAACTAGGCAGGGCCAGAACTCTTCTGGCCAACCCTCTTTGCTCAGGGTCACTTCATTTATTCATTTGAGAGGGAGAGGGAAAGGAGAAGATGGGGGGAGGGGAGAGAATGGGTGAACCAGGGCTTCAGGCCACTGCAAACCAACCCCAGAGAAATGTGCCACTTGGTGCAGCTGGTTTATATGGGTACTGGGGAATTGACCTCAGTCCTTAGGCTTCCCAGGCAAGCACCTTAACCTATAAGCCATCTCTCCAGCCCCTGGGTCATGAAGGCAGGTGACCCGCCCTCTCCGTCCAGATTACTGCTTGTCCCACACGTGTAACTGCTGACGCCCTGTCTGTGGAGGTGCTGGGAGCTGGGCGTGACGACTCATATCTGTAATCGCAGCACCCAAGAGGCCAAGGCGGGCGGGCTGCCACAGGTTCGAGCCCAGCAGCTTGGAATACACAGCAGTTTCCATGATAGCCTGCACGTACAGAGTGAAGCCCTGTCTCATAAAACCAAAAAAGAAAAAAAATTTTATGGTCATGAAGCCGGGCGTGGTGGCGCACGCCTTTCATCCCAGCACTCGGGAGGCAGAGGGAGGAGGATCATCGTGAATTCGAGGCCACCCTGAGACTACAGAGTGAATTCTAGGTCAACCTGGGCTCCAGCGAGATCCTACTTCGAAAAACAAGCCCCCCTCCACAGAAAAATCTTGAATACTTTTCTGAACTTTGAATGCTTCAAAATAGAGGGTAAGCTGGGAGTATTTCTAAGCAATGTATTTCCCTGCAATTTTGACCTGAAATCTGTGGCCACCGTCCCTCCCTCCGTCTCCGCTCACGTCCAGCACACAAGGCTCCAGGACCTCTAGGACAGAAGAGGGCTTTCGCGGCAGGCAGCCAAGGGCAGAGCGCTCCAAGCAGCACCGCACAGCTGCGGCGCTCGGGCTTCTTTCTGCTGAAGCAGGCTGGCCTCGAACTCCCAGCTCCTCCTCCCTCGCCCTCCTGAGCGCTGGCATTGAAGGCTGCGTCCCCACGCCCGGCCTCGGTTGGCTTTTAGACAGCGATGGGTCCTAGGGCTTAACAGGGGCGCTCTACGGTGTGGCTGCGGTTCAATCGCCCTGCCATGATGTAAAACGACTACATTGAACTATGTAGTTTTTTTCTTTTATTTTTCCCTTAGTTAGCAGAACATAAAATTAGACA
Organism: Jaculus jaculus; assembly: GCF_020740685.1. Lineage (NCBI taxonomy): Eukaryota > Metazoa > Chordata > Mammalia > Rodentia > Dipodidae > Jaculus > Jaculus jaculus. The sequence goes on along the minus strand of NC_059122.1, from coordinate 4,829,579 downwards.
CACACACACACACACACATATATATATATACATATATATATATGTGTATGTGTGTAATTTTATGTCATGTTAAGTAAGGGAAATAGAAATATATATATGTGTGTGTGTGTGTGTGTGTATAATTTGTTTTTCCTTAGTTAACATGACATAAAGTTACACACACACACACACACACACACACACACACACACGGGCTTCCTTCCATTCAGGACCTCGGACAGCCACAGAGGAGAAGTTGAGAACCAACAGGACGCACTGGGGACACAGGTCCCGAGGGTCACAGGAAAGGAACAAGAGCAGCTGGGACATCCTGATGTGCAAGGTTTTATAAGGACAGGCTGCCTCCTTCCTGCAGAACGAAAGTTGGTGGGGAGCCTTCATCTAATTAAATCTTTTTCTTTTTTGTTCTTTTGTTTTGAGGTAGGGTCTCCCTCTAGCCCAGGCTGACGTGGAATTCACTATGTAGTCTCAGGGTGGCCTCGAACTGATGGCGATCCTCCTACCTCTGCCTCCTGAGTGCTGGGATTAAAGGCGTGCGCCACCACGCCTGGCTCTAGTTAATTCTTACAAAGTTAGTTAACTCTTACAAAGGAAAACACGCATCTAGACAAACAACAGTGCTCTGACTGAAGCACTGAGAAACCCAGAGCTCGGACATGGCTCAGCAGTTAAGGTGCTTGCCTGTAAAACCCAATGACCTGCATAAGATTCCCCAGGACCCACATAAGCCAGACGCACGAGGTAGTGCATGCATCTGGAGTTTGTTTGCAGTGGCTGGAGGCCCTGGCATACCCATTCTCTCTGTCTCTCTCTTTCTCTCTGCAGGACATGGTGGTGCATGCCTTTAATTCCAGCACTGGTGAGGCAGAGGTAGGAGGATCATGTAAGTTCAAGGCCAGTTTGAGACTACATAGTGAATTCCAGGTCAGCCTGGATTAAGACTTAAGAAAAAATGAAACCTAGAGTTCTACCTGGTTTTCCCTCAATCCTCATGGCAACCCCTTGAGAATCACTGGCTTCAAGGGGCACCCTGGAAACCAGAGCCTACCCCTCATTTCACTCATGACCCAGGGAGAAGAGACTGACTGTGGTAGTCAGGACTAGAACCCCTTCAGTGCAAATTCAACTTAACAGCACCGCAACAGGCCTGAGAGATTTATCCACCCTCAGTGGGGCCGCATGGACCAGTCCTTGCTTCAGAGCTCCAGGCTCTTCCGTCTGTGACGGGAGATGCCACCTTCGCCACAGCACACTACAGAGAGCCCGCAAGGGAGTCGCACTGCATGCTTACTAGCTCTTCTCTCTCTTTCGTCTCTCTCTGTCTCTCTCTCTTTCTTTCAAGGTTTATTGAGATAGGGTCTCACTGTAGCCCAGGCTGGCCTCGAACTCACGGCAATCCTCCCACCACTGCCTCCCGAGTGCTGGGCATAAAGGCGTGTGCCACCACGCCTGGCACCAGCCCTTTTCTCGCCACTCCCGGAGCCCTACCTCCAGAATCTCTCTGATCTCACACACCTTCTCTAGCCGCTCCAATCTCAGGTGTGATGTACCAACCAGCTTGTCACTTTTGAAGAAGGACCTGGGGGGCGAGAGGTAGCCGGGGGTTAGATGGGCACAGGGGGCAGGACTGAACCGGGCAAGGCAACGCAGAGGCAGCAGGGTCAGAGTTTCCATTCTTTCCTCACCACGCCCCCTGCCCAGGAGGCTGACAGAGCCTCACCCTTTGTGGAGGATCTCAAACTTGAGTCCTTTGCTCTGGATCACCCTCCGGAAACCACAGTGGTTTCGGTTGATATTGAGTTTGAAGACTTGATCGAATTCTGCAAAACGGGGGAGAAGGTAAGCGGGGAGGGGGCCTTCGCTTCTAGGAAACGCCTGGGTTAGTGGAAATGGAAGCCCAGGACCAGTTTCTTCTTTGGGTCACTATGCCTGCAATTCAACATGACTGCCAACAGAGGGCGGAACATGTACTTTCTGACCTTAAGTTTCATTATCCTGGGAGAAATATTGTAACAAATGACTTGGAACATGAAGTAAGAATTTCTTGGTTCAATTCAAGTTCATTCATTTCTTTTTTGGAGGGGTCTTTTTTTTTCTTTTTTCTTTTTTCTAGGCAGGGTCTCAATCTAGGCCAGGCTGACCTGGACTCTCTCTAGTCTCAGGCTGGCCTTGAACTCAGAGTGATCCTTCTACCTCTGCCTCCCAAGTGCTGGGATTAAAGGCATGTACCACCATGCTCATATTCAAGCTCTACTTTTATTTTATATATATATATATATATATATATATATATATTTTTTTTTTTTTTTTTTTTTGTTGTTGTTGTTGAGATAGGGTCTCACTCTAGCTCAGGCTGACCTGGAAATCACTATGTAGTCTCAGGGTGGCCTCAAAACCACAGCGATCCTCCTACCTCTGCTGCCCAAGTGCTGGGATTAAAGGTGTGGACCATCATGGCCAGCATTCAAGCCCCATTTTTTCTTTCTCTTTTTTTTTTTTTTTTTTTTTTTTTTTTTGAGTTAGGGTCTCACTATAGCCCAGGCTGACCTGGCATTCACTGTGTAGTCTCAGGGTAGCACTAAAATCACGACGATGCTCCTAACTGTGTCTTGATTGCTGGGATGAAAGGCGTGCATATGCCGCTATGCCAGGCTTCAAGCCCCATGTTTAACACTGCTCTCATATGAAGGCCCTAGACAAGTCCCTTTACCTCAACTAGCCCCAAGCCTCAGTTTTCTCAGTTACGTAACACGTGTTAACAACACCTCCCTTTGTTTCCTGGTTCGGATGGGGCAAGCCAACAGATGTGACTCCTGGAAGGGTGCTGTCCGCTTAGCAAGCGAGGAGACTGACGTGGTGGTCACTCACCTGGGGAGTTTGTGTTCTTAACCACAGCCGTTTTGCTCTTTTGAGCCTGGTCCTAAAGCAGTGGGAAGAAATCAAGATAGCACAAATCACAGGTGTGCAGGAGCAGGACCCATGGGCGGCGGTGACGGAAGTACCCCCGAAGGGAACGGGCCAGAGGTCCCGAGCCCCCCTGCAGACAGCTTCTCAGGCTGGGCAGAACCTGACCACAGCGTCCCGGGGTGCAGAGGAGCCGACCCCAAGAGCCTCACCGAGTTAGGGTAGTGAAACTCAAAGCGCACAAATGCGTCCAAGTCGTCAGGGGTCACTCCTGGGAGAGGAAGGGCTCAGGTCAGAGGAGCCTGGTGGCCACCCAACCACTGGCACGCGTGGGCAAGAGCCCCCTTTGGGCTTACCTGGCGGGGCTGGGAGGTTCATGGCCCGGACGATGATCAGATGCATTTCCGTGCTGTTGAGCTCTGAGAAGATCCTACGGCCCACAAGGAGAGAGAGCAGAGTGAAGGAGAGTGCCTGGGTACTGCCCGCCTACCCAGCTGAGTGGTGGCCCAGAGGGCAGTGCCCAGTCTGTCCCCACCGCCACAGCTCTGAGCTGCTGGCCGATAGGCACCATGTCCTGCTGCGCCCCTGCCCTGGTGCGTACACCGCTGGGGAGCCTCACTAAGGACGGGAGAGCCTCCCGGAGTGCTCCCCATCTTTCCCCACCCCTGCGGAGCGCCCGTCCCGCTTAGGCTTGGCACCTCACAGTCTGGAAGGTCTTCACCTCAAAGTGGTGGCTGGGAGGGTCGAGGCCCTGGGCCCGGGCCAGCTGGAGAATCTGCAGCTGTTTCTTGCGGTCCTGGGCGAGTTTCTCAAACCTGCCGGGAAGGGCTTCACGTGGCAGCGGGGCAAGGCTTGGCTTCTCCCCTCCTCACCAGTGCCAACCCGGCCCTGGCACTCACCGAGTAGTCTCGGCCACGTTGCCCTGGTGCATGAACTGCTTGGAGAAGAGCAGGCACTTCTGGAAAGAGGGGCCCAGAGTGACCCCAGAGCCGGAGCAGGGCTTAGGAGACTGGCCCTCGAAGCTGACTTCTCGAAGCTCGCAGCGGACCTCTGCGGCCCCTCCGCGGCTCCCCTGCCACCCTCCTGCATGGCGCTGAGCGCCCGTCGGCCTCACTTTCCTCCCAAACAGTCTCCCTGGACAGCCAGGCTGGTCGAGACCGTGTGGCAACTCTTTCGCCTCAGCCTTCCAAGTGCTGAGGTCACAGGTGTGTGTCACCATGCCCAGCTCCACCTCCACTCTTAACATTTCTTCTGAGGACAGCAGTTCCCCAAAATTCATTTAGCAAACTCCTTCCTTCAAAACCAATTGAGGAGCCCGGCATGGTGGTCCATGCCATTAATCCCAGCACTTGGGAGGCAGAGGTAGGAGGATCACTGTGAGTTCGAGGCTAGCCTGAGACTACACAGTGAATCCCAGGTCAGCCTGGGCTAGTGGGAGACTCTACCTCGAAAAACCAAAAAAAAATAATAATAATAATAATAATAATTAAATAATCAGCTGGGCATGGTGGTGCGGTCTATAATCATAGCACTTGAGAGACTGAGATAGAAGGATCACAAGTTCAAGGCCAGCCTGGGCCTGGACCAGACTCCACAGTGAGTTACAAGACAACGTAGGTAGGCTGCTTAGCAAACAAGACCGTGTCCCAAAACAATACCGAACCTCATTTCAGGGGCTTCACCATTTCTGGAAACCTTGCCTCCTCAGGCAAGAGCTCGGCCTTCCTAACTTCTCTAGCTTAAGTTCGGTAATACTCTGTAATACTATAGGAAATACGATAAATTAGGATGGCTTATAAAGGTTGTTTTTTTAACTTAAAAATATTTTTTTCTCATTTTATTTATTTATTTGAGACAGAGGGAGAGAAAGAGAATGGGTGTACCAGGGCCTCTAGCTACTGCAAACAAACTCCAGATACATGTGCCATGATGTGTATCTGGCTAACATGGGACTTGGAGAATCAAATCTGGGTCCTTAGGCTTTGCATGCAAATGCCTTAACTGCTAAGACATCTCTCTAGATCACAGTGTTTTTTTTTTTCTTATTACGATTTTTATTTTTTTATTCATTTATATATTTCAGATCAACAGACAGAGAAAGAGAGAAAGAAAATGGGTACACCAGGGCCTCCAGCCATTGCAAATGATTTCCAGACATATGCACCACTTGTGCATCTGGTTTATGTGGGTACTGAGGAATCGAACCTGGGTCCTTTGGTTTTGCAGGTAAACGCCTTAACTGCTAAGCCATCCTTCCAGACCTCAAAGCCTTCTTTCTTATATTTACAACTTTCCTTTCCCACATTGCGAAAATTTGCTTTCTTTTTGGGATCTTTATAATTTTGGCCTGGTGATGACCACCTTGCCGGGCTGAATGCCCACACAGGCAGCTGTGCCATTAGCCGTTGCCTCTGACTGGCTCAGTATGGGTGACACACCTGTCCCTGTCAACCTGGACACTCTGCCCATCTGCTGACCCCCGCAATGTTCTCGCACGACCCGACCGTCATCGTACTTTGGGACAGGCACGGAACGAAGAGTGTCCTTCTGTCTCAGCTTTTGGACAGAGAGGAAGACGTAGCCTTCCTCCGTGTGCATGAAGGTGCGTTGACATCCACGCCACTCCCGCTTGCTCTTTAAACAGGTCATTTATGACTGACGGGGATAGAAAGTGCGTGTTCTTAGAGACACAGTGAGACCTTTCGGGAGCTGGTCTTCAGTCTGGGCTCACATCTCCTCCGGCAGGTGGGGCGGCCGGTCCTCCCGGGCACGGGCGTGGGCAGCATGGGAGCCCTGATCTCCGCGCAGAGCGCACCGCACGCCGGCCTGGCCCACGGGGTCCTGCCTCGGGCTCAGCTGCCACGTTCCCAGTTGCCCAAACACTGTGGGGCCTGCTCAGCTGGACAGGTGGGGCTGGGCTGGTCTCAGGGCTGCTTCCATTATACCTGAGCGAAGCCGGCTCGGGGCTCGGGCCGGTTGCTGGTGAGTTGAAAGACCTGAGAACTATGGACAGTGAGGTTTGACTTATGAGGGTGAGAAAGAGCTTTCCCTGGACTAGGCTAGAAACAGTTTATGTGAGAGGCTTGCTGTTATGCCCGTGTCCTGAGAGCTTGTGCAGGGTTGCTTTGCATAGAAAAAATGAAATCTTTGGGCTGAAACTGCTGCCCAGTCAGCTGCAGTTATGTGAGATTACAACCCTTGAGATTGGGCCAGTTGACCTGCATTGGGACAACAGGAAGAATGCAGACTCTTTGGAAGAGGCCTGAGTGCTCAAGGAGTGTCCTGTTTGCTAAAGTCTGTTTTATTTTCCCCAAATTAACAAGTTAGCAATACACCTGCTATTATGGAGTATAACAAATGCAGGAAAGAGAGGGTCATTGAATTTGCAACCTGGTTTTGTATTTTGGAAACGGCCACAGGCAGTGTGAAGCAGGCTTTTTGGATGACCTGTGTGGAGACCAATGGAGCCATGAAGATGAACCATGGGTTACAGCAAAGACCCAGTGGAGATGCCGTTGTAAACCTGAAACAGAAGCGTTACAATATCTAAATAGTGTCTTGACAACTCTGACAGAGTAAGTGGTATATAGGAAAAGCTAATTGGGGGCTGAAGAGACGGCTTAGCAGTTAAGGCATTTGCCTGCAAAGCCAAAGGATTCTGGTGTGAGTCTCCAGGACCCATATAAGCCAGACTCACAAGGGGGCACATGCATCTGGAGTTCGTTTGCAGTGGCTGGAGGTCCTGGTGCACCTGTTCTCTCTCTCCCTCTCTCTCTCTCTCAAATAAATACATAAAATATTTTTTTAAAAAGGCTAAGAATTTTTGGTACTTCATACATGGTAGACAAGCCTTTACCACCTGGTTTTTACTGGCTCTGATGGTGCAGCTGGACAGAGGGAGTTTTCTTCTTTTAAGCCAACAAGACGTGACTGTGACAACCCATGTCAGGGCCGAGGGTGAGGAAAAGCACCCCCCAACCGTGGGCTGAGTGCACACGCAGTGCAGACAACCCAGCCCATCCAGAGTGACCACGCACTGGATGAAATTCAACACAAACGTATTCTCTCCAGGCTCTGGGAGAAGGGGGGAGGGGGGCGCAGAGGAGTGGCAGGGAGGGACTTGCAGCCCACACGTCCCACGAGGACTGCTCCGGAGGGTCTCCTCTTCCTTTCTGGCCACAACCGCAGGGTGTGCACACGGCTGGATGGGCAGAGGCTTCACGGCGGTCCGGGGCTGGCCCAGGGCAGCACGCGGCTCGTGCGCCGGCCGGCGCTCTGGGAAGGCCTGCGGGGCCACAGCCTCCGCAGGCAGCGCTGGACCCTTGCCCGGCAGGCCCTCCAGCACCTTCGCAGGCCCGGGAAGCAGGAGGTGGGCTCGTCCTCTGCGGGGCTCTCCTGGGGCCATGCAGGCGTGTCCTTGCTTGAAGGCCCTGCCTCACCGGGGCGCTGCGGGCCGGGGCTGGGGTGCAGGGAGCCTGGGGCGCTGGGGAGGCCGGGACGCGCAGGGCGGGACCTCCCCGAGGTCCTCTCATGCAGACTGGACGGGTGCAGGTCGGGGACACTGGCATTGCAGAAGGTCTGGTGCCTGGGCAGCTCCCACGATGGCAGTGGTGCAGACAAGAGCCACAGAGCGGGCGCCGAGTGCCTCCTTCTAGGCAGCAGAGGGTCGGCCAGCGAGGGGCAAGGCTTCCTCCCCGCGCCTTCTGGCTTGTCCTTGGCCATGGCCCCCGGGCCGCTCTTGGCCATGTACTGAAGCAGGCGATACGTGGCCAGCAGATGGTTAAACTTTCTTTCCCGAATGGACCAGATGGTTTTGCCCACATCGAAGTGCATGAAGTCCATCACCGAGAGAATGTCAGTGTCCAGCTCTCGGGGCAGCGGCTCGGGCTCCCCGGCCTCCCCGGCCTCCCCTTGGCCTTGCTGAAGCCAAGGATGGTTCATAGCTTCCATCGCCGTGGGCCTCTGGTTCGGGTTGATGCTTAATAATTGTCTGATGAGTGACCTTAAGTGTGGAGCTAGGTCTCCGGGTATTGTGTAATTGCCAGTAACAATGTTCCGCCTGAGTTGCCAAAAGCTTCTGTATTTGAAAGGGCGGTTCCCGGTGACCATCAGGTAGAGAATGACCCCCAGAGACCACATGTCCTTTTTGGGGCCATCGTATGGCTGGCAGCGCACGACTTCTGGCGACATGTACATAATAGCCCCACAGTGCTTGGTCAGCTTTTGTCCCGGCGAGAACCTGGTGGCCAGGCCGAAGTCGATGATGACCGCGTTGCCCCTGCCGTCCAGCATGACGTTGTCCGGTTTGAGGTCCAGGTGTGCCACGCCCTGGCTGTGGCAGTACCTGATACCGTCCAGCACCTGCCGGAAGATCCTGCGGGCCTCTTCCTCGTGCAGGCAGCCCTTCCTGGAGATGTGCTGCAGAAGCTCTGTGTGGCACAGTTCAAGGACCAGGTAGATGTTCTTGTGAGTTTCGAAAATTTGGAACAGGGACACGATGTTTGGGTGGGCTATCGTCTGAAGAATTTCCACCTCCTCCGCACTCTTGAGAAATCTCTGGTCTTGCTTGTCGAATACCTTGATGGCGACAGGGACTCCTGTGAGGCGGTGGCGAGCTCTTAGGACTCTGCAGTAGGAGCCCTCGCCTATGAGATCGAAGATCTCGTACTGAGACTGCAGGGTCTCATCACACCACGACATCGTAGCGAGGCTACGAATGCCAAACCAAAGGTTAAAGTAAAGAAAGGAGATGAGATTTGTAACTAACAAAAGAAAGTAAAAAAATAAAAATAAAAATAAAAACCAAACCTAAAAACCAAACTAGAATAAAACAGAAATCCCTCACCAAAGATTCCCCAAAGAAAACACACCAGAAAGTAAAGTACAAAGAGCCAAAAAAATAAACTTCAAAGGCAGAAAGCCAAAGCAAAGCAACAAAAATAAAGAGAAAAGTAAAAATGGAAATGAAAGATGTAGTTAACAAAAGAAAATGAAATAAAAAATGAAAATAAAAACCAAAACTAAAAACAAAAGTAGAATAAACAGAAATCCCTCACCAAAGACTACCCAAAGGAAACACACCAGAAATTAAATTCGAAAGAGCCAAAAAAATAAAGTCAAAAGGCAAAAAGCCAAAAGCAAAAGAACAAAAATAAAGACAAAAGTAAAAATGGAACTGAAAGATGTAGTTAACAAAATAAAATGAAATAATAAATCAAAACAAAAACCAAAACTAAAAACCAAACCAGAATAAAACAGAAATCCCTCACCAAAGACTACCCAAAGGAAACTAACCAGAAAGTAAACTTCAAAGAGCCAAACAAAATAAAGTTAAAAGCAAAAGGAAAAGAACAAAAATAAAAGTAAAAGTAAAAGTGGAAATGAAAGATGTAGTTAACAAAAGAAAGTGAAATAAAAAAATCAAAATAAAAACTAAAACAACAACCAAACCAGAATAAAACAGAAATCCCTCACCAAAGACTACCCAAAGGAAATTAACCAGAAAGTAAATTTCAAAGAGCCAAACAAAATAAAGTTAAAAGCAAAAGGAAAAGAACAAAAATAAAAGTAAAAATGGAACTGAAAGATGCAGTTAACAAAAGAAAATGAGATAAAAAATCAAAATAAAAACTAAAACTAGGGCTGGAGAGATGGCTTAGCGGTTAAGCGCTTGCCTGTGAAGCCTAGGGACCCCGGTTCGAGGCTCGGTTCCCCAGGTCCCACGTTAGCCAGATGCACAAGGGGGCGCACGCGTCTGGAGTTCGTTTGCAGAGGCTGGAAGCCCTGGCGCGCCCCTTCTCTCTCTCTCTCCCTCTATCTGTCTTTCTCTCTGTGTCTGTCGCTCTCAAATAAATAAATAAAAGATTTAAAAAAAAAAAAAAAACTAAAACTGAAAACCAAACCAGAATAAAACAGAAATCCCTCACCAAAGACTACCCAAAGAAAACACAGCAGAGGAGCAGAGCCGGGGGAGTCGGCGTGCGTGCAGCGCCGTGCCTGCCCGAGGACCCGCGCTCTGGATACTCGTTCTCCGCTGGTGTCGCCCCGCGCGCCCGGACCGTTGACTCGCTACCCCAGGAGCAAGGTGCTGCGGAGCGAGGCGGCCTTGGGGGGACAAGGATGGATTTTTATTTTTTTATTTTTTATTTTTTAAATTTTTTTTTTAATTTATTTATTTGAGAGCGACAGACACAGAGAGAAAGACAGATAGAGGGAGAGAGAGAGAATGGGCGCGCCAGGGCTTCCAGCCTCTGCAAACGAACTCCAGACGCGTGCGCCCCCTTGTGCGTCTGGCTAACGTGGGACCTGGGGAACCGAGCCTCGAACCGGGGTCCTTAGGCTTCACAGGCAAGCGCTTAACCGCTAAGCCACCTCTCCAGCCCAAGGATGGATTTTTAGATGTGATCTACTGGTTCCGACAGATCATTGCTGTGGTCCTGGGTGTCATTTGGGGAGTTTTGCCCTTGAAAGGGTTTTTGGGAATAGCTGGGAGTCCTGTACCTCTACTTCAGCAACTACCTACAGATCGATAAGGAAGAATATGGTGGCACATGGGAGCTCACAAAAGAAGGATTTATGACATCTTTGGCCTTGTTCATGGTCATTTGGATCATCTTTTACACTGCCATCCACTATGACTGAAGCTGCACAGTCCAAAGGAACCTTGTAATTACAGCACAGAAACGTGCTCGGAGCACCCCTGCCATGTGGAACCTGGAAGACCCTCGTTTCCTGGACCGAGAATCAGTGTGTTGGGCATCAGTGTTTTCTGCAAGGGTTGTGATCCAAAACTTTTCAAAGAACCATCCACCTTTGGGGAAGCATTTCTGAATTTGTCTATCACCAACCGTTTTTTCTTGGATACCATCATGTAACAACTGTTTGCCAAGTGGAGCTGTTGTTTAATTTGATGCACCTCTGGATCCGGATGAAACATTAAATTGTCTTCCTTGGTTCTCCATCAGGTGTACAGTTTGTAAACTATCACTGGCATTTCAAGTCATCTGAAAACAGCATGGTATTACGTGCGTGATCCATAGCACATACAAGCAGAGTTTCCACTGTAAGATGTTTTCAGATAGTTGAATAAATAAATCTTTAACGGAAAAAAAAAAAGAAAAAGAAAACACACCAGAAAATAAAGTCCAAAGAGCCAAAAAAATAAAGTTAAAAGGCAAAAAGCCAAAGCAAAAGAACAAAAAATAAAGATAAAAGTAAAAATGGAAATGAAAGATGTAGTTAACAAAAGAAAATGAAATAAAAAATCAAAATAAAAATCAAAACTGAAAACCAAACCAGAATAAAACAGAAACCCCTCGCCAAACACTATCCAAAGAAAACACACCAAAAAGTAAATTTCAAAGAGCCAAAAAAATAAAGTAAAAATGCAAAAATCCCAAAGCAAAACCTCTCCTCTCCTCTCTTCTCCTCCTCCTCCCCCTCTCCTCTCCTCTCCTCTCCTCTCCTCTCCTCTCCTCTCCTCTCCTCTCCTCTCCTCTCCTCTCCTCTCCTCTCCTCTCCTCTCCTCTAACGTGCAAAAATCTCCCCACCAACTCTCCTTAGTCGGGTCCACTCTCTCTCTCTCTCCCTCTCTCGCCTATCTCTCTCTCTCCTCTCTGTTGGCCCAGACAAATCCAGGGCCCTCCGGGGCCCCCTTATATCTGCTCAGGGGGACTACCTCACAAAGGCCCTGCCTGTCTGAGCTCATAGAGAACATGGACTGGGCCAATCACAGCTGGCCATGACCAACAGTCACAGAAGGAATCTTGATCGTGTGGGGCTCAGGGGGTCACAGGAGGTTCATTCTGAGGCTTTTGGACATCAAAGACCAAAGGATGCTTCATGTCCTTTGGGTTCCTCTCTGACTGGCTGGAATCCCTTCAGAGAACTCTTGGTTTCTCCACCAGCCCAATGTGCCTTTCCCTCGTTCTTGGTGACGGCCTCAAGCACGTGCTGCCCCTTCACTGATACCGTAGGGCTTGTTCTGCTCATAAAACCCAAGCCAGTGTCTGTTATCCTCTAAGAAGTTCATGTGAAGATCTCTCTTCTGGTTTTGAATTATAGGATTTTTTTTTTCTGTTTTTGTTTTTCAAGGTAGGGTTTCACTCTAGTCCAGGCTGACCTGGAATTCAGTATGTACACTCAGGCTGGCCTTGAACTAATGGCAATCCTCCTACCTCTGCCTGCCAAGTGTTCTGATCAAAAGTATGTACCACCATAAGGTACCTACAACTTGTGAAGTTGTATAAGAATTCTCAGGGGGTCAAACCACCTTGAAAGGTCCTAATTTTCTACCTCTGTTATGAGGGTCTTGTGTAGGTAGTATCAGGCACTAGAAGGTCATGGATATCCAGGTCATTTTGTGTCTGGAGGAGCATGTTGTAAGGAGTCCTACCCTTCCTTTGGCTCTTACATTCTTTCCACCACCTCTTCCGCAATGGACCCTGAGCTTTGGAAGGTGTGATAGAGATATTGCAGCGCTGAGCACTCCGGTAACTTCTTTCCAGCACCATGATGTCTTCTGAGACATCCCAAGGTCACTGCCATCTGAAAAGATTCTCTACCAAAAGTGAGATTAGCATTAATATAATGGTATAAACATTAAGAGAAGTGCTTACTGGGCAGTTTGATAAGCATAGTATATATATTTAGCCAGACAGCAGACAGCACCCCCAGGGCTCATGACTACCCCTGTTGTAGGTTTTCAGTATCAGGCATGTATTCCCTCCCATGGAGCGGGCCTCCAGTCCAATAAGAAAGTGGTTGGTTTCCCCTATAACAGACATGCCACTATTGCACCCGTTGGCTCATTTGGCCTGGCTGGCCAAATATAAGGCTTGCAGTGTCCACTGTTGACTATCTCCACTGTTGATTTCTCTTTCTCCCATTGAACTGCATGCAGCATGGCTTCTTCCAGCTTTCTCTCAGCTGGTCTACATGGAGGAGGTTTTCAGCTTAGCTCCAGCAGGATTTCTCAGTGTCCTTGTGGCCCAAGTATGTGGAGTCTTCAACAATAGACTCTTATCATCTATTCCTGGTGGGAAACCAAGGGCCCTGGCAATGATCTGTAATGTTTTGGGGGCACCAGAGACCTCCCTGGCCAATAACTCACTGGAAGGTATCCCATCCATAGCAGTGAAAATTTTCTAGTAACAATCTATGGCTCCTGTGTGTTCCATTGTCCAAATAAACTTCAAGCTGGGGGTGGTGGCACATGCCTTTAATCCCAGCACTCAGGAGGCTGAGGTAGGATGATTGCTGTAAATTCAAGGCCACCTGGAGACTACATAGTGAGCTCCAGGTCAGAGTGGGCTAAAGCAAGACCCTACCTTGAAAAAAAAAAAAGGTTTTCATATGATTTATTTATATCCTCTTAGATTTTAATTAGCCCTCCCTCCACCTTTCCTTTACTCAGTCTCTTCCCCTGACCTCACTTAGGCTTTTTCACCCCGCCCCCCATTAATCTGTTCTTCTACTTAAATGTATACAATATCATCCTAAGTCCCCCCTCCCTTTCTATTCCCTTTATATCTCCTTTCTAGATTACTGGCCTCTGCTACTGAGTTTTATTCCTACCTGCTTAAAAGTCCAATCATCTGTAGCTAGGATCCACATATGAGAATGAACATAAGGCGTTTGGTTTTCTGTGCCTGGGTTACCTCACTTAGTATAATCCTTTCCAGATCCACCCATTTTCCTGCAGATTTCATAACTTCATTTTTCTTTACCGCTGAGTAGAACTCCATCGTGTAAATGTGCTGCATCTTCATTATCCACTCATCAATCTAGGGACATCTAGGCTGGTTCCGTTTTCTAGCTATTGTGAATAGAATGGCAATAAATACGGTTGAGCAAGTATCTCTAAGGTTGTGAGACAAGTCCTTCGGACTGGCTGGCTTAATGTCACTTTTTTGTGAAGTGTCATGAGAAACCCTGAACTTGCTGTGGTCCCCCGTGTCACACAGATCCACTTTGCCTCCACGTACCCTCCTTCGTTACTTTTCTGGAGCTCAGGCCTGATTTGAGAGTCTTCCTTGTCACATGTCTTGGCGCCCCTGGCTGGTGAGTTCAGTCCAGCCCGTGTCAACGTTTTCTAGATGTCCATTTTCAGCGCAGTCTTCCCGACTTTAGGCTCAGCTGATTTTTTTGTTCATTTTTATTTATTTATTTGAGAATGACAGAGAGACAGAGAGAGAGAGAGAGGCAGATAGAGAGAGAGAATGGGCGCGCCAGGGCCTCCAGCCACTGGAAACGAACTCCAGACACATGCGCCCCCTTGTGCATCTGGCTAACGTGGGACTTGGGGAACCGAGCCTCGAACCGGGGTCCTTAGGCTTCACAGGCAAGCGCTTAACCACTAAGCCATCTCTCCAGCCCTCAGCTGATTGTTTAAACCAGTGGTGTCTGTCATTTTTCAGTGTTAGTCTCCCAGGTTGTCTTTGGGAAGGCCAAGCTCGGCCGCGCTAGGAAGGAGAACGTTTCCCCGTGGAGAACGAGGCTGACCTTGGCTCTTCCTTGATTGCAGATGATGAAGGTCATCAACAAGTCCAACGAGCACGTGCTGGCGGGAGGCGCCTGCTTCAACGAGAAGGCCGACTCCCACCTCGTGTGCGTTCAGAATGACGACGGGAACTACCAGACCCAGGCCATCAGCATTCACAACCAGCCCAGGAAAGGTGAGCTTGCCCGCTGCGGAGGGCTTTGATCGCAGGGGGATGCTCAAGTCTGGGAGGACTGGACAGCGTAGCCCCTGTCATTTACTTCTAGTAGAGAGATGGCCACAGACAAGTTAACTAACCTTCACCAACATGTTTTTCAGGTTCATTTCTTTCTTTCTTTTTTCTCTTTTGAGTTCGGGTCTCACTCTAGTCCAGGCTGACCCAGGAATCATCACTGTTAAGTCTCAGGGTGGCCGCGAACCCTTGGCGATCTTCCTAGCCCTGCCTCCTGAGTGCTAGGATTAAAGGTATGCGCTGCCACATTCAGCATCAGGCTCATTTTTTGAGTGTTCAATGTTGTAGATGGTGCAGGTAGAGGTAGGAGGATCTTTATGAGTTCGAGGTCAGCCTGGGACTGTAGTGTGAGTTCCAGGTCACAAATCCTAACACCCCAGGTTTGATTCTCCAGGACCCACATAAGCTGGAGGCACAAAGAGGCACATGCATTTGGAGTTTGTTTGCAGTGGCTAGAGGCCTGATGTGCCCATTCTCATCTATTCATTCTTGCTGTCCCTCTTTGTTGCAAATAAAACTTTTTTTTTATTTTTTTATTTATTTGAGAGCGACAGACACAGAGAGAAAGACAGAGGGAGAGAGAGAGAATGGGCGCGCCAGGGCTTCCAGCCTCTGCAAACGAACTCCAGACGCGTGCGCCCCCTTGTGCATCTGGCTAACGTGGGACCTGGGGAACCGAGCCTCGAACCGGGGTCCTTAGGCTTCACAGGCAAGCGCTTAACCGCTAAGCCATCTCTCCAGCCCAAATAAAACATTTTTAAATGTATTTCCTTGCAAACTCTGATGGTCCCGGTTAAGTTCCCCAGTACCCACGTAAAGTCAGATGCACAATGTGGCTCATGCATCTGGAGTTCATTTGCAGTGACAGAAGATCCTGGCATGCCCATGGTCACATTCACTCTCTTTGCCTCTTTCTGTTTTATTTTTTTTTTTTTTGGTTTCTCGAGGTAAGGTCTCACTCTAGTCCAGGCTGACCTGTAATTCACTATGTAGTGTCAGGGTGGCCTTGAACTCACATCGATCCTCCTACCTCTGCCTCCCACGTTCTGGGACTAAAGGCATGAGCCATTATGCCTGGTTAAATTTTTTCTGCATTTAAGGAGAAATGTGAACTGTGCCACCATGCCCAACTCTTTATTTATTTATTTTTTGGATTTATTTATTTATTAGAAACAGAGAGAGATAGGGAGAGAAAGAGACAGAGAATGGGCACGCCAGGGCCTCTAGCCACTGCAAACAAACTCTAGACACATGCACCAACATGGATATCTGGCTTACATGGATCTAGAGAATCAAACCTGGGTCCTTAGGCTTTGTAGGCATGTGCCTTATCCACTAAGCCATCTCTCCAGCCCCTTTCTTTCTCTGTTTTTTGTTTGTTTGTTTTTTGTATTGTTGTTTATTTTTCAAGGCAGGGTTTCACTCTAACCCAGGCTAACATGGAATTCACTATATAGTCTCAGGGTGGCCTGGAACTCAGTGATCCTCCTACCTTTGCTTCTCTTTGCTGTGATTAAAGGTGTGTACCACCATGCCTGGTCTGTTACCCTTTTAAAAAAAAAACCAACAAAAAAACCCAAATATGTTTTATTTGATACAGAGAAAGAGGGAGAGAGAGAGAGAAAGAGAGAGAGAGAGGGAGAATGGGCATACCAGGGCCTTCAGCCACCATGAACAGACTCCAGATGCATGTGCCCTCTTGTGCTTCTGGCTTAGGAGAGTTCTGGAGAATTGAACCAGGATCCTATGGCTTTGTATGGAAATGCCTTAACAGATAAGCCATCTCTCCAGCTGCTAGATCACTTTTTATTTTTCTTTTCAAATTTTTTTTATTACCAACTTCCATGATTATTAAAAAATATCCCATGGTAATACCCTCCCCCCAACTTTCCCCTTTGAAACTCCATTCTCCATCATATCCCCTCCCCATCTCAATCACTCTCTTTTGTTTTGATGTCATGATCCTTTTTTCCTACTAAATCACTTTTTTTTTGTTTTTTATTCTGCAAGTACAGGCAGTTTGGTACCATTATTAGGCTCATCCATGACCTACCCCCTCCCGATTAGACCCTCCTTGTTGAGGTATTTGGGTCGTGCATAGTGGGGTTAGCCCACAGTTATTGGCATGATAAATGTCTCTGTATATCATGACCCAACATGTGGCTCTGACATTCTTTCCGACCCCTCTTCCGCAAAATTTCTCTGAGCCATGTTGGGTTCAGTTTTGGTCCGCTTCAGTGATGAGGTATTAGGGGCCTCTGGGCTAAATCACTTTTTTCATGTCACCTAGTTTTATCAACATGCTTTCTTTTCAAACTCATCAAGTCTGCAAAGCCTTGTGTCAAAGAAACTGCTGAGGCCTGGCATGATGTTAATCCCTGCACTCAGGAGGCCAAGGTAGGAGGAATGAGTTTGAGGCCAGCCTGGGACTACCGAGTGAGCTCCAGGTCAGCCTGGGCTAGAGTGAGACCCTACCTCAGAAAGAAAATGAAGTAAAAGTTGTTTAACCCAGAGTTTGTAAGAGTTAAGGGTTTTATTTATAAGAGAAAGAGAGAATTGCCGTGCCAGGGCCTCCAGCCACTGCAGATTAACTCCAGACACATATGCCACCTTGGACACCTGGCATTACATGGGTACTGGGGAATTGAACCTGGATCCTTTGGCTTTGCAGGCAAGCACCCTAAGTGCTAAGCCATTTCTCCAACCCTTATTTAAATTAAAAAAAAAATATTTTTTTAGGCAGGCACGGTGGCACACACCGTTAATCTTAGCACTCGGGAGGCAGAGGTAGGAGGATTGCCATGAGTTTGAGGCCACCCTGAGACTACATAATGAATTCCAGACCAGCCTGGACTACAGCAAGACTTTACTTTGACATACAAATGTGAGGCAAGCACAAGATTGCACAGGCATCTGGAGTTCAACTGTAGTACTGGCAGGCCTGGCAAGGCAATTCTCTCATATATATATTTGTTGTTGTTGTTTTGGAGGTCGGGTCTCACTCTAGCCTAGGCCGACCTGGAATTCACTATGGAGTCTCAGGGTGGCCTCGAACTCATGGCGATCCTCCCACCTCTGCCTCCTGAGTGCTGGGATTAAAGGCGTGCGCCACCAGGACTGTTAGCACGCCAGAGCCTCTAGCCACTGCAAACAAGTTCCAGGCTCATGCAACACGTCATCTACCTGGTATATGTGGGTACTGGTGAACAGAACCTGGGTCCTCAGGCTTTGCAGGCAAGCACCTTAACCACTAAGCCATCTCTCCAGCCATTTGCTTATTTTATTTGAGAAAGAGAGGGAGAGAAGGAAGCAAATAAAGAGAGAATGGGCACATCAGGGCCTCCAGCCAAAGCAAATAAACTCCAGACGCATATGCCACCTTGTGCATCTGGTCTATGTGGGTACTGGGAAATTAAACCTGGATCCTTAGGCTTTGCGGGCAAGCGCCTTAACTGCTAAATTATGTCTTCAGTCCCAAACTCCAGATGTATGTGCCATTTTTGTGCATCTGTTTTTTTTTTTTTTTGTTTGTTTGGTTTTGTTTTATTCCCCTGAGGTAAGGTTTCATTCTAACCTAGGCTGACCTGGAGCTCACTCTGTAGTCCCAGGCTGGCCTCAAACTCATAGCAATCCTACCTTGGCCTCCTGCACGCTGGGATTAACAGTGCCGTGGTCCTCGTGCTTGGGAGGCTGAGGCAGGGAGCTTTCCAATTCCAGTCCGAAGCTGGGTGTGGTGGCACATGCCTTTAGTCTTAGAGGTAGGAGGATCACAGTGAGTTCGAGGCCACCCTGAGACCGCATAGTGAATTCCAGGTCATCCTGGGCTACAGTGAGACCCTACCTCAAAAATCAAAAATAGGGGCTGGAGAGATGGCTTAGTGGTTAAAGCGCTTGCCTGTGAAGCCTAAGGACCCCGGTTCGAGGCTCGGTTCCCCAGGTCCCACGTTAGCCAGATGCACAAGGGGGCGCACGCGTCTGGAGTTCGTTTGCAGAGGCTGGAGGCCCTGGTGCGCCCATTCTCTCTCTCTCTCCCTCTATCTGTCTTTCTCTCTGTGTCTGTCACTCTCAAATAAATAAATAATTTAAAAAAAAAATCAAAAATAGCCCAGCGTGGTGGCACACACCTTTAATCCCAGCACTCGGGAGGCAGACGTAGGAGAATTGCCAGAGTTGGAATTAGGGGGCTGGAGGCATGGCTTAGCGGTTAAGGCGATTGCCTGTGAAGCCAAAGGATCCCGGTTTGACTCTCCAGGACCCACGTAAGCCAGATGCACAAAGGGGCGCATGCATCTGGAGTTTGTTTGCAGTGGCTGGTGGCCCTGGTGATCCCATTCTTTCACTCTCTCTCAAATAAATAAATAATATATACATATATATTATTTAAAAAAAAAGAGTTGGTATTAAAGGGCTCACAGGGAACAGTAACTGAAGAACCTCTGAATGAATAGCTAAAGTGTGAACAAAACAGAAAATGAGCAAGTTTTATGAGTTCTGAGAAAAATGAAGATATTTCTGATAGATGATTAAAATCCCCTAAGAGAATTTTGAGATGAAATGCACAGAACTGCAAAAGCTTTAGAAAGTTTACAAGGATAAATATCTCACTTGACTGACGAATTTCACAGTAGTTTGCTAATTGCGGGCAAAACACCAATCTCCTACCTTGTGCCTTTGAACTCAGAGGAACACAATTCTGGGCTGAGGTGATCATGGAGCCTCGGAGGGCAATCCCTTTCATTTGAGTGTGGGGAGGAGAGGAGAAACCAAAGAAAGAAACTGGACAACAGTAAGAGAGGCACAAGAGGGGTCAAGCTCCTCTTTTGTATTATTATTTTATTAATGTTACTTTCTTAAGTCCATGTAATATATAAAACATAACAGGAAAAGAAAACCCAACAGATTTAAAATAAAAATGTAAAGTGTTTGGCTAGAAAAACAAACAAACAAACAAAAAAAACGAGGGCATCATTGCCTTCCTCTCTGTAGATCTCCTGGGGCTGTTGGTCTCACACTAGCTAGGAAGGGAAGGTCACTAGGTTGAAACAAGTTGGCATGCCGCAAGGGTAAGCTGCAGTCAGCTTGGGGATGGGCCAGGAAAGGACAGATTTTAAACTCTTACCCTAAGATACTGTCTATAAGAAATGCTGATATGCAAAAGGTAAGCTTTTATCAAACAGCAAGAGAAAACGTGAGTGAATGAATACAACTCCTACTCTTCTGAGAGGAGGTTTAAAAAGAAAATAAATAGTGTGTTTTATAGTGCTCCCCCAAAGCATTATTCCAAGTATGCAGGAGGGTGTTGTGAGCGGTTCTCATCACTAATAAGCTCTAACTCAGAGGTAGGTTCAAGGCCAAGAGTAGGAGAATGACTGAAGAAACCCTCCCGGGGCAAGTGCCATTTCACAGAATGCTCGCTGACTCTAGGGGAGGCCTGTGGCCCCAGTTCTTCTCGTTCAGAAGGGGCTTCTGAATTCCAGCCTTGCTGAAAAAGCAGCCTTCTGGTGCCTGCGACCCAGAACAGCTAGGACACAGGATAAGGCCGGCGTCGTTATTTAGCAAGCACATGCTAGCTATTGCAGTTTGAGGTCTGCCCAAACTGTCAAATGAGGGGGAATAAATGGTTAACGATGGACCTGTTCTTTAAGATGAGGAACTGAAATCTTACAAAATCAGGGAGTAGGCACTCGCTCAACTCTACATGGGCAGCACCCTTCTCAAGCTAGGCAGGAGATGAGGAGGAAAGGCCGACTGGTCCACTCGGGGGACAGGAGAGGTTAACAGAAGGACTAGGAAGAAGTTGGGGATAGAAAACACTTGGGTAGACAAGTGCCTCAGGACAGTTTCCACTGAGAAATATTAAAAATAACATGACAGTTATCCACGCCAGTTTTACCAATCTCCAATGGTCAAGAATCGCTTTAAATACGAAATCAGATATTCACTTTAGACTAGTGCATTGTTCAAAACAAAAATAATAATAATAACAAATGTAAAGATTTGTTTTATTTCTACTGGGGGAAGGAAGAGGATAAATAGAGCTGTTTTCCAATTTGCTCTCCACCGTGCACACACACACACACGCACACCTATACATACATACATACGTACACCAAGAGCACCCCTCCCCCCCAAACCGCAACAGAAGGTTCAGAACCCAAAATACCCTCAAGCTGCAACGACGCGCTTCATATTCTGACTAAAAGAAAAGACCCTGGGAAGAAGTGCAAAATGCAAAATGAAAAAAAAAAAAAAAATCAAATGACCAAGAAAATGCTGAACAAACAGCATCATTAATATACAAAATATCCGTATCACTGAACTGGTAACAGTGGATGTTCCCTGTGTCTGCAAAGCTTCGGGACCACGTAGCTGATCGTCCATCCAGTCCGCGCCAGCTTCCAAACCCCCAGGAAGGATTTCAGTTAGCCTCGTTCTTCGAGGCTTCATCGAAGTTTTCTACAAGGTCTGGCAAAGGAAAAGAAAACACAAGCAAAGAAAGCATAAGTGAATCAAAGAAGAAAGAAAAAAGGAACTGGTAATTTATACTCTAGTAAAAGCAAGAAGCACAGGATTAGTCAGAAAAACCTACAGAATAGGCAGAAATGAACAACTGGAAATTCTGTAATGATTCATTTATATGCTTAAAACAGATAAAAATTCATCTTTTATTTGGGGGGGGTTAGCTCAGGTTGACCTGGAATTTACTATGAAGTCTCAGGGTGGCCTTGAACAGTTCCCGCCTTTGATTTTATAGGCTACTGATTATGAAGGAGGGGTCCAGCCCCAATGTGCTCTAAGCCTGGTAACATCTAGCTAACAGGGCTGGAGAGATGGCTCATGGTTAAAGGCACTTGCTTGCAAAGCCGGGCCGCCCAGGTTCACTTTCCCAGTACCCAGGTAAAGCTAGATGCATAAAGTCATACATGCACCTGGGGTTTATTTGCCATGGCAAGAAGCACTGGTGTGCCCAGTCTCTCTCACTCTGCATGAACATCATAAATAAAAATCTGTTTATAAGTTTTTTTAAAAGATTTTAATTTTACTTATTTATTACAGTGGGTGGGGGGAGAGACTGGGCACACCAGGGCTTCTAGCCACTGCAAATGGACTCCTTGTGCCACCTTATGCGGGACCTGGAGACTCGAACCTGGGTCCTTAGGCTTTGCAGGCATGCGCCTTAACCGTTAAGCCATCAATCCAGCCTTAAGTAATTTTTTTTTTTTGGTTTTTTGAAGAAGGGTTTCACTCTGGTCCAGGCTGACCTGGAATTAACTCTGTCATCTCAGGATGTAAATTTTTTTTTTTAATCTAGCTAGGTAGTTGATTGGGCGTGTGGTACATGGCTGTAATCCCCGCACTTGGGAGGCAGAGGTAGGAGGACCTCCGTAAGTTTGAGGTCACCCGAGTCTACACAGTGAATTCCTCACAGGGTCCATGATCACGGTATATCAATTTGAACTCAGAACTCACCATCAACAACAAAACCCCGAAGTCACCAACACAATGAGGGCGGAGAGACCCCCACCGACTGAGGGGGCGTCACTCACCTGGAACGTCGTCCTCCTCCTCATCAATGTCTTCTGGCTTTGGAGCTTTGCTGTCCAGCACTAGGAAAAGTGCAGTGATTGTGACATTAATCACTGAGAACAAAGGCCATTAGGACACCTACGATGCTGCTCAGAAAAAGCTAAGTATTGTCAATCTAAGATTCACATCCCCCCCCCCCCCCCCCCCGCTTAGGTCACATTACAATCGAACTGTAAGGTACATGTAACTACTCAGCATGGTGACTAAGGCCTGTAATTGCAGCCTGGGGTACAGAGTGAGTGCCAGGCTGGAGAGAGGAAAGCGAGGGGTGGGCTAGAGTGAGAGAGATGACTCAGTGGTTAAGGTGCTTGCCTAAGGATGACCGTTTGATCCCCCAGTACCCACTTAACGCTGCATGTACAAGGTGGCGCATTTGTCTGGAGCTTGCAGTGGCTAGAGGCCCTGGTGTGCCCAGTGTCTCTCTATCTGTTGCTTCTCTCTCTCTCTCAAATAAATAAAACAAAACGACACACAAAAAAGCAAAACAACATAATATTAACTAGAGCCAGGTAATGTGTAAGGTAAAATGCATTTGCAAAATAGAATCATTCAGGGCTGGAGAGATGGCTTAGCGGTTAAGCGCTTGCCTGTGAGGCCTAAGGACCCCGGTTCAAGGCTCGGTTCCCCAGTCCCACGTTAGCCAGATGCACAAGGGGGCGCACGCGTCTGGAGTTCGTTTGCAGAGGCTGGAAGCCCTGGCGCGCCCATTCTCTCTCTCCCTCTGTCTTTCTCTCTGTGTCTGTCGCTCTAAATAAATAATAATTAAAAAAAAATAGAATCATTCAGATAAGTTCGAATAAAAATATCATGACTAGGCCGGGCATGATGGAGTACACCTTTAATCCCAGCACTCGGGAGGCAGAGGTAGGAGGATCTCCGAGAGTTCGAGGCCACCCTGAGACTACATAGTGAATTCCAGGTCAGCCTGAGCCAGAGTGAGACCCTACCTTGAAAAACAAACAAACAAAAAAATCATGACTAGGTGCCGGGTGTGGTGGCGCAGGCCTTTAATCCCAGCACTCGGGAGGCAGAGGTAGGAGGATCACCGTGAGTTTGAGGCCACCCTGAGACTCCATAGTGAATTCCAGGTCAGCCTGAGCTAGAGTGAGACCCCCAACTAAAAGAAAAAGAAAGAAGGAAGGAAGGAAAGGAAGAAACAAGGAGAGAAAAGGAAGGGGGCTGGAGAGATGGCTTTAGCAGTTAAAAGGGCTTGCCCGTCAAAGCCGGGTCTTTGAACAGCACTGGTGTCTATGTGCCCTGTTTCACCCCATCTGCACCCCAGCTCTCCCTCCTCCCAGGTTGTCCTTCAACAGTCAGAAGAGGCTCACGGCAATATGAACAGTTAATGAACGTTCAGTTTAAAATTGTGTACATTTTTAATTTGTAAAATTTTTACAGTATATTGATGCATAGTGTGATTCAATAAGTTGCTTGTAATCTAAAAACTATTTAATATTCAAAATCAGCATAGTTATATATTTATTTATTTTTTAAAGGGCTTGCCTATGACACCTAAGGACATTCGTTCAGTTCTCCAGGACCTAGGTAAGCCAGATGCACAGGGTGGCACATACATCTGGAATTTGTTTGCAGTGGCTGGAGATCCAGGCATGACCATTCTCCTTTTCTCCATCCCTCTCACTGCCTCTTTCTTGCTCGAATAAAAATAAAACAAAAGGGATTTATTCCACCTCATATAATGTAAATGTCTAGCTATGTAATATGAACACTGGAATGAGAGAGAGAGAGGAGGAGGGAAAGAATAGATGTTTCAGGCCGTGGTGCCACTGCAAACAAACTCCAGATATATTTATCACTTTGTACATTGGGCTTTACATGGATACTGGGAAATTGAACCCAGGCCACCAGGCTTTGCAAGTAAGTACTTTTAACCACTGAGCCATCTCTCCAGTCAGATTCTTTTATTTGTTTTGATTTTTTGGTTTATTTTTATTTATTTGATTGAGAGCAACAAAGAGAGAGAGAGAGAGAGAGAGAGGCAGAAAGAATGTGAAAGATGCCAGAGCCACCAGGCACTGCAAACAAACTCCAGATGCATGCACCCTCTTGTGCATGTGGCTTACATGGGTCCTGAGGAGGAATTGAACCTGGGTCCCTCAACCTTGCAGGCAAGCACCTTAACCACTAAGCCACCTCTCCAGTTCGTTACAAGCAATATTATATAGAGAAAAATCATTACATGCTGAAATGAATCCTCTTGGTTTAAGATGAGAATTATTTTTGGTTTTGAGAAAAGGGCTCAAGCCCAGGGGTGCATTCAACTCTCTACAAAGCCGAGGTGGATCTTGAACTTGTGATTCTCCTGTCCCCAACACTCAGTGCTGGTATGACAGTCATGTGCCACAGTGCCCGGTGTATGTGGTGCTGGGTACAGACGCCAGGACCTTATGCATGCTAGGCAAGCACCCTACCGATTGAGCTACACCCTCAATTCTGGGATGGGACGTTTCTTATAAACATTCGGGTCATTAATTAAAATAGGGAGAGGCGAGATGCACAAAGTCAAAATACTTACCTTGCCGTGGGAACTGTTCAGCTAACTTTCTAAGGCTTGTTAAGCTGTCAGCCCCAAGCTGACTTAATATTCCAGGAAGCATTTCTGTAATTGGTTTGGCTTCTGCGTGACCAGTGATCGCAAAGGTGTTGGCGGACAGGGAAGCTTGGACTTTGGGGTTGTTGAAATGAATAACTGTTCCATCGTCTTTGATCATGTTCACCTGGATGAGCAGAGAAAACAATGCATCTCATATATAACGAAAAGTATCCTTAGGGCTGGAGAGATGGCTTAGCGGTTATAGCACTTGCCTGCAAAGCCAAAGGACCCAGGTTCAATTCCACATGAAGGCCAGATGCACAAGGTGGCACATGTGTCTGGAGTTCATTTGCAGTGGCTGGAGGCCCTGGGGTGCCCATTTTTTCTCTCTCTACCTGCCTCTTTCTCTCAAACAAACAAAGTGAATAACAATTTTTATAAACTGGGGCTGGAGAGATGTCTTAGCAGTTAAGGTGCTTGCCTACAAAGCCCAAGGACTCAGGTTCGATTAGCCAGGACCCACATAAAGCCAAATGCACAAAGTGGCGCGCGAATTTACAGTTTGTTTGCAGTGGCTAGAGGCCATGGCATACCCATTCTATCTGCTTCTTTCTCTCAAGATAAATGGAAAAAAAAGTTTTTTTAAAAATAATGAGCCAAGCGTGGTGATGCACGTCTTTAATCCCAGCACTTGGGAGGCACAGATGTAGGAGGATCGCCATGAGTTCGAGGCCACCCTGAGACTCCATAGTGAATTCCAGGTCAGCTTGGGCTAGAATGAGACCCTACCTCAAAAAGCCAAAAAAAAAAAAAAAAAAAAAGCAGCAGCAGCAGCAGCCAGGCAGCATAATGGCGTATATCTTTACAACCAGCACTCAGGAGGCAGAGGTAGGAGGATCAATGTTGAGTTCGAGGCCACACTAAGACTACATAGTGAATTCCAGGTCAGCCTGGATTAGTGTGAGACCCTACCTAGAGGGAAAAAAGAAAGAAAGAAAGAAAGAAAAGAGATAGGCATGGTGGTACATACCTTTAATCCTAGCCTTTAATCCTTGGGAGGCAAGGAGTAGGAGGATTGCTTTGAGTTCGAGGCCACCCTGAGTTTACATAGTGAATTCCATGCCAGCCTGAGCTAGTGAGACCCTACCTCGAAAAACCAAAGAGGGGGAAAAAAAAATAGAATCATCAGCCAGTAGATGAGAAAAGTAGCATCAAAATACAGTGAATGGAGCTGGAGCGATGGCTTAGTGGTCAAGGTACTTGCCTGCAAAGCCAAAGGACTCAGGTTCAACTCCCCAGGACCCACATAAAGTAGATGCACAAGGGGGGGGGGGGGGCGCATGCACCCGGGATTCATTTGCATACCCATTCTCTATCTCCCTTGCTCTCTCTCATATAAATAATAAAAAGAAATGGCAAGTGTTTAAAAAAATACAATAAAAAAAAAAACAGTAACAAAAAAACCCAATTTTTTGTTTTGTTTTGTTTTTCAAGGTATGGTCTCACTCTGGCCCAGGCTAACCTGGAATTCACTATGGAGTCTCAGGGTGGCCTCGAACTCACGTCGATCCTCCTACCTCTGCTTCCCAAGTGCTGGGATTAAAGGCATGCACCACCACACCACCAATTTTTCATAAAATGAAATATTTCCTCTTGGGAGGGAAAAGAACTGACACAGGTCACCCAACCATTCCCCAAGGTTATAACAACCCTCTGGTAAACAAGGTTGAAGGGCAGACTCTGACCAATGCTGTGTGGCAATGCTCTTTGCATTGAAGGGTTCCTTACTTCCTAAGGGGAGGAAGAGAGGAGGGAGTCAGGAAGTCTGGGAGAGTGGAGTTTGAGGGAGACCCTCCCATCTGTTCTGAAGGGCTGAGCCGCCTGCAGGCTGTGAAGTGAGCCCCACAGAAGCAGGTTCCTATGCTGGAATGGATTTTTTTTTTTCGTCTCCATCCCCACGCCCCCTCCCAAGGGAAGGTCTCACTCTGGCCCTGGCTGACCTGGAATTCATTGTGTAGTCAGGTTGGCCTCGAACTCGCGGCCGTCCTCCTACCTCTGCCTCCTGAATGCTGGCAGGAAAGGCGTGTGCCTTTGGGTGGGCTTTTGGATGGTGCGGCTGCCTTTGAGTCCTCCACTGTTCCAGTAAGAAAGCCTTCACCCTGCTCTCTAAATAACCCCAATACACTCCCTCCTTCACCCAGCTGCATGGGTACAATCGTACTTCGGTTTGCTGTGTGTCCTGTGTGGGGTGAATAGCCATGTGTTGGTGTCTCCCCAGCGAATGTTTCCCGCAGCAAAGACCTACCCTGAATGGAGATGGCACCGTTCCATGGTGGCACCCAGCCAGTGCAAAGGAACTCCAGCAGCACAGCTCATGCTCCTGGCTTTATGTGTGGGGGGGGGATTCGAAGCCGGGTCCTTCTCAGGCCAGCGCCTTAACCACTGGACCATCCCTCCAGCCCCCATGGTGGTATCCAGGACTGAGTGAAAAGGGGAGAGCAGGGCTGGAAGGATGCCTTAGCGGTTAAGGTGCTTGCCTGCCAAGCCAAAGGACCCAGGTTCAATTCTCCAGATGTGCAAGGTGGCGCGCGTGTCTAGAGTTCATTGGCAGTGGCTGAAGGCCCTGGTATACCCATTCACTATCTGCCTCTATCTCTTTCTCTCACAAGTAATCAATCAGTGAGTAAATTAAAAAGGAAAAGGCAAAGGCTCTTGAGGACAGATGGAGTATGGCTGGCTTCCATATGAGCCTCCCACAGTACTTTCAAACCGTGGGCCCACACAAAGCCTTCCTGCCTTAAGTGATACTGTCAGGTATTTTATCACAATAAAGTGAAAAGCAGTCCTTGACACTGGGATACAAAGTTGCCAGCATGCAGGACAATCAATCGAGAAGCTAAGGATGAATTTCCCTGCTTTGCTAACCTGCCTAACTGATGCCTACCATTGTCTTTGAAAGGTGATTAAAAAAAGCAACAACGTATTTTTCTGTCTTTCTTTCTTTGAGAGGAGGGAGGCACAGATGAGAGAATGAATGGACACGCCAGGGCCTCTAGCCATTCCAAACAAATTCCAGGTGCAAGTACCACCTCGTGCATCTGGCCTTATGTGGGGACTGGGGAATTGAACCCGGGTCCTTTTGCTTTGCAGGCAAGCACTTAACCGCTAAGCTAATCTGAGACTACACAGCGAATTCTAGGTCAGCCTGTGCTAGAGCTACATGCCCTACCTCACAAACAAAACAAAAGAATAAAGGCTTGTCCCCATGCCATTCGCCTGTCATATCCGTTTTCAAAGTGACCATACCTCTTCAATACCAGCTATGTTATTTACAGCCAGTTTTTTCAGAGAACTCTGGAGTTTTTTGTCGTCAGCTGTCGCTGTTCTGTGTACCACCTTCTTCTTTCTGCGAGCTGTACCCTGAAACACAACCAGAGAGTGTTAACATGCTTAACTAGAAGCACCCCCCCCACCGCAACCAGCTAACTAAGACCCACATTTCCTAAGTGACTTATGAGACGACAGTTTCCACTGTCAGCCTCACCCAAAGGTTGCTCAAGGTCAATCCTAACCTAATAGCCAGCTTTTATCATTTTCACATGGTATGTTGCAAAATATCATTTACTAGTAAGACAAAATTTGTAGCTCCAAAAGGCCGGGTGTGGTGGTGCACGCCTTTAATCCCAGCACCCGGGAGGCAGAGGTAGGAGGACCATCGTGAGTTCGAGGCCATCCTGAGACTACATAGGGAATTCCAGGTCACCCTGGGCTAGAGTGAGACCCTACCTCGAAAACAAACAAACAACAATTTCTAGCTTCAAAACAACTTACAGTACTTCATGAAACATTCTCAAACACAGTAAGGGATACTTTCATACAGTCCCTACTAACCCCTGCCCATAAAGTGTAAGGATGGTCTAAAAGCCCAAGAATTATGACAGATTGAGAACGTGAGTGTTCCGGAGTCTGGGAATCCAGGAATGAATAAGATCAAACTTCTACATTAGACTAAAAGTCAATAAATACATAAAAGCGAGAGCATTTCGAACAGAATGAAAGCCATGAAGCAAAACAAAACCAGACCTGGTTGTGGCGGGTGCTGGGATAGAGAGCAAGGCATGGCTTCGGTAGAAACAAGACACACTGCCAGGGAAGTGGAGGGAAACAAGACTGAACTTTTGCTTTCCAGAGAAACTGAGCCAGCATGGCCAGAGCAGAGGGAAAGAGGGGAAAGGAAAAGGAAAACAAATCAGAAAGGTGGACAATGCTGGGCGCCGTGGGGCACACCTTTAATCCCAGCACTCGGGGGGCAGAGGTAGGAGGATCGCCGTGGGTTCGAGTCCACCTTGAGACTCCACAGTGAATTCCAGGTCAGCCTGAGCTAGAGTGAGGAGTAAGGCCCTACCTCAGAAAACCAAATGTTCAAAAAAAAAAAAAAAACACCAAAAAACAAAACAAAACAAAAAAACAAAAACGGACAAGGGTCTGATCCCGTAGCCTAGAATTTCATGGGCAGGAGCTTCTTTTTACTTCAAATGTGCAAGGACACTATTATTTACTCCGGACTGAGGCTGGTGTGTGCAAAATGGACTAAGAGACTGCAAGAGTAGTGTGTGTGTGTATGTGTGTGTGTGTGGTGGTGGTCACACAAGAAACGAGAATCCCCGTTGTGTAGATGGCTCAGTCTGTCACAGGAGGTGACGTGACTACTGGATTTAACGTGAGAATATAGATAGGTTTAGGTCTGAACAAAACAGGTTGACAATTATACTATTTGCTAAGATAGGAAACATTCAAACTCAATGGTGGATTAAACTTCTAGGCCAAGGGCGTACACCTTTAATCCCAGTGCTCAGGAGGCAGAGGTCGGAGGACCGAGGTGAGACTGGCATGGGAAGACAGAGTAAGTTCCAGGTTAGCCTAAGCTAGAGTGAGACTCTACATCGAAAAAACAAAATAAAATAAAGTTTCTAGGGTAATTAAAAAAAAAAAAAAAACCAGAACCAATAGCAGAACTGACATACTGCCCAAAGCCCAACATCTGAGGCCCAAATCTTTTAGAAATCAAGGAGCGGTGGGAAATGAATGGGGTTTTCTGTACGTGGGGAGAAGATTGCCCTGGTGGCAGGGGTGTTAAGATCTAGCTGCAGAGGTAGGAGGAAAGCCGTGAGTTCGAGGCCACCCTGAGACGACATAGTGAATTACAGCTCAACCTGGGCTGGAGTGAGACCCTACCTTGAAAAACCAAAAACAGTAACACCACACTTGCTTTTATTGCCAATGTTTTACATAGTGGCAATGCGATACACCTACTGTCTAGAATCGGAGATCTGGGGAGCATCCTCCTGTATTCCTCTCTGCCCTTTGCTCCCCATATCCCCGCAGTCATTACGTCATGAAAATTCCAACTCAAATTGGTGTCCCACATAATGCAGCAATTTTTTTTCCCCCTAAGCTTCCAGTGCATTCCATTCTCTACATGGCCACGACGTTAAGTGGCCATTTTTGACCACCACTTCTCTCCTGTGCGCTGCATACAGCTACACCCCCAAGCTCCTTAGAGCAGTATACACAGCTCTGAGGGAAGCCCAAGCTCCCTGGCCTGGTTATTTCCTGTCACTCCCTATCACCTCCTCTTAAGTAACTGTACCTAACAAAAGCCAGGCATTCTATGAAACACCATGTGATCTCAGCACACCTATGTGCCTTGGCGTGTGCCTTTGACAATGCCCTTGTCCTTCTTTGACTAGTGTTTTCACCTTGGTCAGGTGATAAATTCCTGATCAACCTTTAAATGCCAGCTTTCCTCCCCTGGTGAAAAAGCCTTGTTGTTTTTTACAATGCTCAATGTTGTTCACTGTAATTATGAGCATGTCTCTCTTCTGAGGTGAGCTTTGTCAAAGTAGAGCTTATTTTTGTTTATTTGTTTTTTTTTTTTGAGGCAGGACCTCACTCTAGCCCAGGCTGACCTGGAACTCACTTTGCAGCCAGGCTGATCTCAAGTTCAGTGACTGGATCCTCCTACCTCTGCCTCACAAGCGCTGGGATTAAAGGCCTGGGGCATCACAGCTGGCTTTAGAGTTCAATGATCTACTATGTGCCCAACACACTTAATGAATGTACCAAGCACCGAAATAAGAATATGCAACTGTGATATTGCTGAAGACTCCACATACTTGGGCTGCAAGGCCACTGAGAAATCCGCTGGAGCTGAGGCTGATGACCTCCTACTTGTAGATCAGCTGACAGAAAGCTGGAAGAAGCCATTCTGCATGCAGTTCAATGGGGGAGAGAGCAATCACCAGTGAAGATAAACAACAGTGGACACTGCAAGCCTTATATTCGGCCAGCCAGGCCAAATGAGCCAATGGGTGCAATGTCTGTCATGGTGGAAACCAACTGCCCTCTAATTGGACTGGAGGCCCACTTCATGGGAGGGAATACATCCCTGATACTGAAAACTTAAAACGGGTAGTCATGAGCCCTAGGGGTGTAACGTCTGCTGCTGTCTGGCTAACTGTATATACTATGCTTATCAAACTGCCCAGTAAGCGCTTCTCTTAATGTTCATACCCTTATATTAATGCTACTCTCACTTTTGGTAGAGAACCTTCTATTTTCAGAGGGCAGTGACCTTGGGATGACTCAGAAGGCACCATGGTGTTAGAAAGAAGTGACTGGAGTGCTCAGCACTGAGACATCTCTATCACACCTTCCAAGGCTCAGGGTCCATTGTGGAAGAGGTGGCGGAAAGAATGTAAGAGCCATAGGAAGGGCAGGACTCCTTACAACGTGCTCCTCCAGACACAAAATGGCCTGGATATCCATGACCTCACAGAGCCTGACACTACCTACACAAGACCATCATAAGAGGAGGAAAAGATCATGACATCAAAATAAGAGAGAGACTGAGAGGGGGAGGGGATATGATGGAGAGTGGAGTTTCAAAGGGAAAAGTGGGGGGAGGGCATTACCATGGGATATTGTTTATAATCATGGAACTTATTAATAAATATATATATACCATATACATATACACAATTGTGATACAAGGCATTAGTCCCTTCCAAGTATTCCCTATGGTTATTGACTATCCTTAGCTTTTCTTTTTTTTTGTTTTTTTGAGGCGGGGTCTCACTCTAGCCCAGGCTGACCTGGAATTCACTATGGAGTCTCAGGGTGGCCTCGAACTCATGGCGATCCTCTTACCTCTGCCTCCCGAGGGCTGGGATTAAAGGCGTGCGCCCCCACGCCCGGCTTGAGCCTTAGCTGTTGGGTTGCGCGTGTCACACTTGATGATACAATGTGACCACTGCAGCTATCAGTGTGTTACTGAGGCTCCACAGTTACACCACTTTATCACTGCAGAGAACAAAGTTCTAGGCACCTCTTCCCTTCTCCCCCTCGCCTCCCTCAGTGCAAGCGACCCACTGAGGCCCACTTGCCCCTTCTCCACTGTGGGGTATGCAACAGTAAGAACTGCTCTTCCTCCTTTGTAAATACCGCATTAGGCAAAGATGAGCCTGGAGCTACAAACAAGGCAAAAGCAAAGGTTTTTGGTACTCAGAACCAGCCCTTCCCTAGGCTTTAAAGTGCTCGGAAAAGAAAAGGTAACAAGTAGGAATTTGAGAGGAACACGTGGCAATAGGCAAAACGCACATTTATCTAGAACACCTCCACTTGGGCCTCTTGAGCTCTGAGCTCCGTGACAGGTATATTTAATTAGGATGACATCACTCTGATATCAGGAAGTCCCTACCAGTGAGCCTAACTTAATAGCTGTTACTTATTAAGCATCCACTGCACGTCACCCACCAAGTTAGGGGCATTATAAATAATGCTCTTAACTTTTAGGAGCATCTTGAAGGTTAACTTCTATTTAACAGATGAAAATAATGGCAGCTTACAAGGCTAGGTAACGGCATATTAATTAGCAGATATCGAAAGTTAGGATTTCCAAGGAGGTTCCTTCCATCGCACCATCTGAAGAGAAAAAGCTTGTAGTTACCTGCTTTTGAGCCGGACAATGGACTGTGGGTGGATCTTGATTACTGAACAGATCTTAAGACTTTCAATGACTCCAACCCCAAAGCTTAACCCTGGCTGGCCATCACACTTTGTCTTATTAGCTTTTCTCCGTCGGTCGCACTCACCTTGCCCCCTATCCGGACCTGAGCCTGAAGTTTGGCTAACTTTTCTTGGTTCATGCTGTTGGTGAATCTAGGTGGGGGAGGGGAAAAGCAGATTTGTTAGTCACTGTTTTAGAAAAATTGAAGCAAACAACTGTTCATACAAACTACCTTCTGGCTCACTGAGCTTGCACTATGCATTAACATTATGATCACATTAATGCGCACGCGTGTATGGGTTTATTTGACAGCAACAGAGAAAAGAGACAGAGAGAGAGAGAGAGAGAGAGAATGGGTGCGGCAGGGCCTCCAGCCACTGCAAACGAACTCCAGATGCATGCGCCCCCTTGTGCATCTGGCTAACGTGGGTCCTGGAGTGTCGAGCCTCGAACCGGGGTCCTTAGGCTTCACAGGCAAGCGCTTAACCGTTATGCCATCTCTCCAGCTCTAATACTGTATACTCTCAGTAAAGATACATAACTTGTAGCTTCATGAACATGTTAAAAAAACATGAAAACAAGCCAGGTATGGTGGCACACACCTATATCCCCAGCACTCTGGATGGGAGGCAGAGGTAGGAGGTGAGTTCGAGGCCACTCTGGGGGGTGGAGAGAAAGAAAACAGCACAGGGGTCCAATATAGAAACAGAAAAAAAAAAATAAAGGATGGGATTCAAGGCCATCTACTTGAAGATCCCACCTTAGGACAGGACTCGGGCTAGGGAGACAGCTCGGGACGTTGAGGGCACTGATGCACAAGCCTCAGACCCTGAGTCTGGTGTCCAGTACCCAAGTCAAGAGCAGGGCACGCCTGACGCTCCTGCGCCGAGGACAGTGGAGGCTGGAAGATGGCTGAGGCTCACCCGTCAGCCAGTCCAACTGAGTCACGAGAACTCCGGATGCGGTGAGACTAGGTCTCACAGAAATAAGGCAGAAGAGCGATGGGGGGTGGGGGTGGGGAGAATGGAAGCCGGGCATGGTGGGGGTGCACGTCTTTAATCCCAGCACTCGGGAGGTAGCCTGAGACTACATAGTGAATTCCAGGTCAGCCTCGGCTAGAGTGAGACCCTACCTGAAAAACCAAAAAGAGGTCATCTGAAGTCATCCTTTGGCCTCCACCCACACGTACCCAGGCACGCACATCCACGTGGGCATAAGCCACCACACCACTGTTGGGTCCCCTCTCAGTAAAATCTAGCCAATTATGAAAGCTGTTTAGGTAAACCAGCCTTTCCCCCTATACAAAGATTTTTACAGCAAAGAACTGCTGTCAAATGTTACTAGCAAAGCCTTCCATTGGGGCTGGAAAGATGGCTTAGCGATTCAGGTGCTTGTCTGCAAAGCCTAAGGACCCACGTTCGACACGCCAGGTCCCAAGTAAGCCAAACGCACAAGGTGACCCAAGTGTGTAAGGTCACACGTGCACACGAGGTGGCGCACGTGTCCGCAGTCTGACTGTAGCGGCGGAGGCACCGATGTGCTCGTTCTCTGCCTCTCTTAGAAACAACCAAAACCTTCAAGTGGATTGTTTTTTCTCTTAAATCGCATTCTGTATTTCTTAAAACTCTTAAGAATGGCATAAAGAAGAAAAGATGGCTTAGCAAAGTAGAAAGTCAACAACAGGCTGTCTAGTTGCCAAGACACACAGAAGACACATCCTGTCCCAGACCTCCCGATGCCCAGGCCTCTCTGGCACCACCAAGATCATCTCAAACGTCAGCTGAGGTACTACGTCACCTGGCACGATGCGCTTGTGTGTAGGGTACGGGGTTATTCTCGCAAACATATTTCTTGGATACACGATTACAAAATTAAAAGGGATAGGCCGGGCGTGGTGGCGCACGCCTTTAATTCCAGTACTCCGGAGGCAGAGGTAGGAGGATCACTGTGAGTTCGAGGCCACCCTGAGACTCTATAGTGAATTCCAGGTCAGCCTGGGCTAGAACAAAACCCTACCTCGAAAAACCAAAATAAAATAAAAAATAAATAAAAGGGAGGCAAACCCTTAAAAAGTTTTCTTGTTTTGTTTCTCAGCTGAGCATGGTGGCACACACCTTTAATCCCAACACTCAGGAGGCAGAGGTAGGAGGATCACAGTGAGTTCGAGGCCACCCTGAGACTACATAGTGAATTCCAGGTCACGCGCTACAGGGGGACCTTACTTCAAAAAAAAAAAAAAAAAATCAAAAAAAAGTAAATAATTTTTTACAGTTAATCTTGACTTTTGAGGACTCAAACATCATAAAATCATGAATTCTAGTCTGGTCAGATATTCCTCCTAGGGAAAACAACGTTCCTTTTTTGGAGGGGAAGTGTTTCGAAGTAGGGTCTCACTCCTAGCCCAGGCTGACCTGGAAATCACTGTCTCAGGGTGGCCCTGAACTCACAGCAATCCTCTTATCTCTGTCTCCCTAGTGCTGTGTAAAGGTGTGAGCCACCACGCCCAGCTCAACATTAAGTTCATATTCAGTCTTAGCATTCCAAAGTCTTATTTGACTTGTTTTATGGTTTAACAGGTCATTACTGAGTTGAATACCATCAATATAGTTATTGGTACTTTTTTTTTTGGGGGGGGGGGTAATTCTCTAACCCCTGAATATCATTCAAATGATAACTCTTTTCTACATTTGGAAGAAAAAGAGACTCAAACATCACAAAATTACTGTTTGTGCTGCTGACACTGAACTTGGCCATGGAGTTATATCTGAGCTTTAAATAATTATAGCCTATGTTTTCTCACTCTTTAACATTGTATCACAATGGCCAGGCAGATAAAATACTTTTACTCAGGTGTGGTGGCACACGCCTTTAATCCCAGCACTCGGGAGGCAGAGGTAGGAGGATTGCTGTGAGTTCAATGCCAGCCTGAGACTACATAGTAAATTCCAGGTCAGCCTGGGCTAGAGCGAGACCCTATCTTGAAAAATCAAATCAAAACACTCTTTTATGAGAGAAATTGTATGCAGACTCAAAACAATAATTCTTTTTATTTTATTTATTTATTGGTTTGTTTGAGGTAGGGTCTCACTCTAGCCCAGGCTGACCTGGAATTCATTCTGTAGTCTCAGGGTGGCCTCGAACTCAAGGCAATCCACCTGCCTCTGCCTCCAGAATGCTGGGATTAAAGGCATACGCCACTATACCAGGCAAAACAGTAATTCTTATGTGTATGCCAACCTTGGCTCTGTCACAGACCTGAATAAGTTGCTGTAAATTTCAGTTGTGAGATTGACACAGTCACAGAAAAGGACCAATATTTATATTTCTTTTCTTTTTCCTTCCCTCCCTCCCTCCCTTCCTTCCTTCCTTTGAGATGGGGTGACACTCCAGCCCAGGCTGACCTGGAATTCACTATGCAGTCTCAGGATGGCCTTGAATTCACAGCAATCATCCTATCGCTGCCTCCCCAGTGCTGGGATTAAAGGTGTGTGCCGCCAGGCCTGGCTTCATTTTTTTTTTTTTTTTTTTGAGGTAGGGTCTCACTGTAGCCCAGGCTGACCTGGAATTCACTATGGAGTCTCAGGGTGGCCTCGAACTCACGGCGATCCTCCTACCTCTGCCTCCCGAGTGCTGGGATTAAAGGCGTGCGCCACCATGCCCGGCCCTAGCTTCATTTTTTAAAGGACTATGTCCATAAAGGTATAGCAAACAGCACTGAAAGAGGGGTGGAGAGATGGCTTAGCAGTTAAGGCAAGCCTAAGGACCCAAGTTCAATTCTCCAGGACCCACGTAAGCCAGATGCACAAGGTGGCCCATGTGTCTGGAGTACCTTTGCAATGGTTAGAGGCCTGATACACCCATTCTCTCACCTGCCCCCCCTTAATTAAAAAAAAAAAAAGCACCAAAAGAAATTCCTGGGCTGAAGAAATATCTTAGCAATCAAGTCCCTGCCTGCAAAGCTTAAGGACTTTATGTTCTACTCTCTAGATCCCATGTAAGCCAGACACACAAGGTGACGCAAGCACAAGGCTGCACATGTGTAAGGTAACACACGTCTGGAGTTCGACTGCAGTGGATGGAGGCCCTGGTGTGTCAGTTCTCACTCTCTCTGTCATTGTGTAGCTGGCTTACGTGGGTCCTGGGGAATCGAACTGGGATTCTTTGGCTTTGCAGGCAAATGCCTTAAATGCTAAGCCATCTCTCCAGCCTAGAGTCTCTTAAATATATATATATATATATATTATATGTATATTATTCTATATATTATTTAAGAGGGGGAGAGAGAGAGAAAATGGGCTCGCCAGGGCCTCTAGCCATTACAAACGAACTCCAGATGCATGTACCACCTTGTGCGTCTGGCTTGCGAGGTTCGTGGGGAAATCGATGGGCTATGCATAGAGTTCCAGGCCACCCTGAGACTACATAGTGAATTCCAGGTCAGCTTCAGCTAGATTGAGACCCTACCTCAAAAAAAAAAAACAAAAAACAAAAAAAAACAAGAAAAAAAAACAAGGTGCTGGAGGGATAGCTTAGCAGTTAAGGAACTTGTCTGCAATCCCTAAGGACCCAGGTTCCACTCCAGATGCACGAGGTGGTGCCTGTATTTGCAGCAGCTAGAGGCCCTGGCACTCCCATTCTCTTTCTGCCTCTTTAATAATTAAGTAAATAATAAAACAACAACAAACAAGCTGGATGTGTGGCGGCACAGAGGCAGGAGGACTGGGGTGAGTTCGAGGTCATCCTGAGACTACATAGTGAGTTCCAGGTCAGTCTAAGCTAGTGTGAGACCCTGCCTAGGAAAACCAAAAAACAACAACTGGCCAGTCTGTTGGGCTTGCCTCAAAAAATAATTTCTTACGAAAGAGAAGGTCATGTGAAAGTGCTAGAACCAAATACAGGACATATCCTTTGGGCCTCTTCTGCATTTTGAAATAGAAATTCCCAAGAGAAGAGCTAGAGAGAGGTTGGGAGGGTGTGACAAGAGGGTTCTCACTTGTTTGGAGCAAAATCAACCTTTTATCGGAGTGTCCATGAGGGAACCCATAGCATAGCAAGCAGGTGGATACTGAGGAATAGAGCCTTGAACTGGGGTCCTTAGGCTTCACAGGCGAGCATTTAACCACCAAGCCATCTCTCCAGCCCAGCTCTCTTTTTTTTTAAATCCAAGCCTCTTGCTCCAGATTCCAGCCCCAAGTCAGGCCATGGAGTTCTCCTTTCCTGCCCAATTCAAATCTTCTTGCTGTCAAGTGGTTTGCCTGGTCCCCCATGTCACTTCGGCAAGCCCCTGATGCCCTGACTTCTTCCAAAGTCTCAGTGCAGCAATAAACTTTAATGCAAAGGAGAAGCCGACTGGTTTCACAGGCCTTTTAACAAACGGACTTAAAAGTTGCTGGCCCTGCTGAGCGTGGTGGCGCACGCCTTTAATCCCAGCACTCGGGAGGCAGAAGTAGGAGGATCGCCGTGAGTTCAAGGCCTTCCTGAGATGACAGTGAATTCCAGGTCAGCCTGGGTGAGAGGGAGACCCTACCTCGAAGAAAAAAACAAAAACAAAAAAGATTGCTGGCACAGGTGCAATAGTGGCACGTCTGTCATGGTGGAAACCAACTGCCCTCTAATTGGACTGGAGGCCCGCTCCATGGGAGGGAGTGCATGCCTGATACTGGAAACCTAAAACAGAGGTAGTCATGAGCCCTAGGGGTGTAACGTCTACTGCTGTCTGGCTAAATGTATATACTATGCTTATCAAACTGCCCAGTAGGCACTTCTCTTAATGGTCATACCTATATACGAATGCTACTCTCACTTTTGGTAGAGGATCTTCTCTTTTCAGATGGCAGTGACCTTGGGGATGACTCAGAAGGCACCATGGTGCTGGAAAGAAGTGACAGGAGTGCTCAGCACTGCAATATCTCTATCAAATCTTCCAAGGCTCAGGGTCCATTGTGGAAGAGGTTGTGGAATGAATATAAGAGCCAAAGGAAGGGTCGGAATCCTTACAATATGCTCCTCCAGACACAAAATGGCCTGGATATCCATGACCTCACAGTGCCTGACCACTACCTACACAAGACCATCATAATAGGAGGAAAAGATCGTGACATCAAAATAAGAGAGAGACTGATTGAGATGGGGGGGATATGATGAAGAATGGAGTTTCAAAGGGGAAAGTGGAGGGAGGGAGGTCATTACCATGGGACACTGTTTACAATGGAAGCTGTTAATAAAAAAATAATAATAATTAAAAAAAAATTTAGCCGGGTGTGGTGGCACACGCCTTTAATCCCAGCACTTGGGAGGCAGAGGTAGGAGGATCTCCGTGAGTTCAAGGCCACCCTGAAGACTCCATAGTGAATTCCAGGACAGCCTGGGCTAGAGTGAGACCCTACCTCAAAAACCCAAAAATAAATAAATAAATAAATAAAGTTGCTGGCAAAGCATTCCTTCTCTTCAGAGTGGACAGTAAGCTCTGGCTGAAACCTGGGTGACCCGTGTCCTTTTCCAGAGAGCAAGGGACGGAAGGGAGAGTGGCAGGGGTTTTGTTGGAAGACGCAGAGGCAAATATAAGGGGGTTGGTTAAAAAAAAAAATCTGATCTCAAAGATCACCTGATTTTATTCCCTATTCTTCCATCAACCCATCTTTATTGTGGCTGTCATTCTTGTTTTATGTGTGAAGCCCCATCAGGTGACTGCTCCCAGCAGCTGGGCATGAAGTGTCACTAAACAGTTCATCTCCCTCCCAAGACAGCAGATGAGGAGGCCCCAGAAGGAAAACGTTCCATTCTAAAACCAAAGGGAGAAGCAACTGCCTGGGGCCAGATCGCCAGCGAGTTCCTCCTTGGGTAGTCCAAGAATCTTGTTCTGCACTTTCTTCTAGGAGAGTGTAAATAATGAGGTTAACCGATACTTACTGAGAGCCCCAAAGTTCCAAGCATTGTGTGGTAGGCATTTTCATATACATCAGGTTTACACAGGGAAAACAAATCGGAACCCTTAGTCCTCACATCTTTCTTTTGAAAAAAGTTTTGTCATTATTTTTATTATTTAGAGAGAGAGAGAGAATATGGGCGGGCCATGAGCTCTAGCCAC
The DNA here is from genome assembly GCF_020740685.1 of Jaculus jaculus. Classification (NCBI taxonomy): domain Eukaryota; kingdom Metazoa; phylum Chordata; class Mammalia; order Rodentia; family Dipodidae; genus Jaculus; species Jaculus jaculus. The sequence goes on along the minus strand of NC_059122.1, from coordinate 4,789,647 downwards.
TGGAAATGAACTCCAGATGCATGCACCACCTTCTGCATTGGATTTATGTTGGTCTGGGGGGGGGGGAAATCGAACCTGGAGTCCTTTGGCTTTGCAGTCAAGTGCCATAACCACTAAGCCATCCACCCTGACTTCTTATGCAGGAAAGGCATTGATTGAAGCGCAGACTTTGAAGTCATGAAGACCAAGGTTCTGCCACTTTAAGGCTCTGGAAAGTCACTGACTTCTTTCAACTTGTGCTTCTCCTGCATTAAGAAAAGTACACCAACCACATATTTCGCAGGGTTATTTTGAGGGCTTAAGTCCCAGATCACCAAGCGCATGGTACAGCTCACAGATGATACTCAACCGTTGGTAACTTCTGGAGGGGGGCAGCTGAAGGTTTAGTGTAAAGAACGTGGGAACCACAGAAGTTAAAACCGCACTCACTAGCCATGCACCCCAGGGCCTGTGGGTCAACCAACCAATCAGCACTGCCTGCAGATCAACCAATCATAAGTGCCTGTGAATCAATCAATCAACCTCCAGTGCCTGTGGATCAATCGATCAGCAGTGTCTGTGAATCAATCAACCAACCACCAGTGCCTGTGGACCAATAAATCAGCAGTTCTTGCTGATCGACCAACTAACTGCCAAGTGTCCGCGGATGGACCAATGAACAGTGTCTGCAGATCCACTAATCATAAGTGCCTGTGGATCAATCGATCGATCAGCAGTGCCCGTGTATCAACCAACTACCAGTGCCTGCGGATCAATCAATCGGCAGTTCCTGCTGATCGACCAACTAACTGCCCAGTGTCTGCGGATGGACCAATGAGCAGTGTCTGCAGATCGACTAATCATAAGTGCCTGTGGATCAATCGGTCGATCAGCAGTGCCCGTGTATCAATCAACCACCAGTGCCTGCGGATCAATCAATCGGCAGTTCTTGCTGATCGACCAACTGCCCAGTGCCTGCGGATCAATCGATCAGCAGTGCCCGTCTATCAATCAATCAATCAACCACCAGTGCCTGAGGATCAATCAATCATCCATCAGGGAAAACGAACAGCGCCGGTCACAAGGTGCAGAAGCGTGCAGTAACCTAGTTGGTGCCGTCAGGGCTTTGGGGTGGGGGTGGTAGTGAGGGACGGCTGCCTCAGTTTCCCTTCCCGTGCACGACCAGGCTCGAAGCTTTGGATAGGTTACTTGTGAACAATAATTAGTACTGGAGGCACACTGGAGTGATGGCGGGGGGAGGGGGGAGACTAAGGAGGGTCCGCGTGGCCCACACCCCCACTCCACTTCTACCGGGGACTGGATCTGGGTTGCAAAGAAGCACGGGCCCGGGCTCTCCGCCACGGCGGGCGTGGTGCTTGGGGATGGGGGAGAGGAACCTTCGCTCCGATGCCCCCCCAGGAGCCCCCCAAGTAACCGACCAGGACCCGGCCGGCCGCCCCCGCGCCCCCCCCTCGCGCCCCCCCCCTTCCTCTCGGGCTCAACTCGCGGCGATCGGGCGGAAGTGGCAGCGCAAGCGGACGCGCGGGGATCGGCGGACAAGCGTGCGCGGCCGGTCGCAGGGCCGCGGAGCGGCGGGACCGCAGGTGAGTGTGTGTGTGTGTGTGTGTGTGTATTGGAATGGGGGGGGAAAATGTCTCACCTGAAGTAGGGAAAGGGGAGGGGAGTCCCCCAACACCGGCACGCGGCAAGAGCAAGATGGCTGCCTCCGCTGAAACAGAGAAAGACCGCGGCGGCGGGAGCAGATCACGTGACGCCCAGGCCACTCCCCCCAGCTGCGGGTAGCCACGCCCCCTCGCAGCTACGGAAGCCCCAGCGCGTGTGTGAGCGAGCGTACTTCACGGTGGTCTTTGACAACGCGCTCAAGCAAGCGGCAGGGAAAAGTTGCTCACTCCGGGATACGGAGGTGGCAAGATAGCCCTTGAGTTCGAGGCCAGCCTGAGACTCCACGGTGATATAGATATAGATGATATAGATATAGATACATATCTATCTATCTATCTATGTCTGTCTGTCTGTCTGTCTGTCTGTCTGTCTGTCTGTCTATCTTTCTTTCTTTCTTTCTTTCTATCTATCTATCTATCTATCTATCTATCTATCTATCTATCTATCTATCTATCTATCATCTATCTATCTATCTATCTATCTATCTATCTATCTGAGCCGAGCGTGGTGGCGCACGCCTTTCCTGCCAGCATTCGGGAGGCAGAGGTAGGAGGCTCGGTTCGAGGCCACCCTGAGACTCCATAGTGAATTCCAGATCAGCCTGGGCTAGAATGAAACCCTACCTTGAAAGAAACAAAACAAAAGAAAAAAAACCATCATAATAGGAGGAAAAGATCGTGACATCAAAATAAAAGACTGATTGAGAGGGAGGAGGGGGATATGATTGAGAATGGAGTTTCAAAGGGGAAAGTCGGGGGGGGGGGATTACCATGGGATATTGTTTACAATCATGGAAGTTGTCAATAAAAATTTTAAAAAATCCTGCCGGGCGTGGTGGCGCACGCCTTTCATCCCAGCACTCGGGAGGCAGAGGTAGGAGGATTGCCATGAGTTCAAGGCCACCCTGAGATGACAGAGTTAATTGCAGGTCAGCCTGGACCAGAGTGAGACCCTACCTCGGAAAACAAAGAAACAAACAAACAAAAAAATTTAAATCCTTTAAACAGAGATAAACCCCCCCCCCAAAAAAAACCCTAATAAACAATGATAATAATACAATAAATAAATGAGGGCCCAGAAACCTAGTTTTCCCAGCAAGCTTGAATCAATGGGTTGCATCAACCCTCCTCCATAACTCATCCCCGTCCCCAACCCCAACCCCAACACCCGCCAGTGGAAGATTTGCAGCGATTGCAAGGAAAAATGGGGGCCTGCGATTCTCCAGGGCCGGCTTTGCCCAGGCCTCTGCAGACACGCCTCCAAAAAAGCCATGCCTTTAATCCCAGCACCTGGGAGGCACTGGTAGGAGGATCGCTGTGAGTTCGAAGCCAGCCTGGAGCTATAAGTGTCAGTTGCACGTCAGCCTGGGCTAGAATGAGACCCTACTTCGCAAGTACAAAATTATAATAATAATAATAATAAATTATTGGGGCTGGAGAGATGGCTTAGCGGTTAAGCGCTTGCCTGTGAAGCCTAAGGACCCCGGTTCGAGGCTCGGTTCCCCAGGTCCCACGTTAGCCAGATGCACAAGGGGGCGCACGCGTCTGGAGTTCGTTTGCAGAGGCTGGAAGCCCTGGCGCGCCCATTCTCTCTCCCTCTCCCTCTATCTGTCTTTCTCTCTGTGTCTGTCGCTCTCAAATAAATAAATAAATAAAAATTAAAAAAAAATAAATTATTGGTGGGTGGTGGTGGCAAATCCGGCTGTCAGACGCCCTGCCCTCCCAAACTCTCGGGGTCCACCTTGTCCCACAGCATTCCCTGGTTCGAGGACGCGCTGGACCCACACGGGGAAGCAACTCGCCCTGAAACAGCCCGCCAGCCTTCCACGAGCCCTGCACCTTTAAACGTGAACTCCATGCAAATCGGACCTCGGAGGCACCACCCACATCCGTGTAACATCACTTCCTTCTGAGTTTTGGGGGCGGGGGAGGGGATCGGGGACCTCCGGGGCCTGGATTTGAGCCGCTGCGCCCGGGAGGCAGTCGCCGCCGCCGCCGAGATGGCCACCTGTTTGCTGGGCTTCGCCCTGCTGCTCCTCGTCGCCTGCTCGGATGGACACAGCGGGCTCGGAAAGGGTCAGATCTCTTTCTGCTCTCTTTTTTTACGGATCGGGGCCCCAGCTCCCCCCCCCCTACCACCCTTTGGGCCCCCTGATCACTGTGTACCCCTCTCCCCCCACGATCCCCCACTATGGTCCCCTCCTAGGCCACGCGCCACGTTCCTGCTTGGGCTTTCTCAACCGCTCCTGGAGAGTTTGCATGTTTTTTTGTGTTTTTTTTTTTTTTTTTTTTTGGAGGTGGGGGGTGAGGGAGGACCATTTGGAGAAGATGAACAGAGGGAAGGAGTCCTCGAACTCGCTCAGTTAATTCTTAGGTTCGAGACTGCAGTGGCTCTTGAGTTAAGGTAATTTGGTACGTTTAAGAGGCCGGCGCAAGCTTTTTAATTCCCAGCACTGGGGAGGCAGAGGTAGGAGCATCACCGTGAGTTCGAGGCCATCCTGAGACTACGGAGTGAATTCCAGGTCAGCCTGGGCTAGATTGAGACCCTAACTTTGAACCCCCCCCAAAAAAAAAAAACAAAAAAACGGGGGTGGGGCGTTCAGGGGTTGGAGAGATGGCTTACCAGTTAAGGCACTTGCAAAGCCTAAGCACACAGGTTCGATTCCCCAGTTCCCACCTAAAGCCAGCTGCACAAGGTGGCACATGCATCTGGAGTTCATTTGCATTGGTTACAGGCCCCACTGTGCCCATTCATTCCTCCTTTTTCTCTCTTCTGCTTCTTTCTCTCATAAATAAGTAAATATATATAATCCCAGCACTAGGGAGGCAGAGGTAGGAGGATCACCGTGAGTTTGAGGCCACCCTGAAACTACATAGTCAATTCCATGTCAGCCTGGGCTTGAGTGAGACCCTACCTTGAGAAACAAAACAAAAAAGATGCCTTTTCCCTGAAGAGCCTGGGGAGGCTGTGCCTGCACCCCAGCAAATGTATAAAAAAGGACCAAATGAAGACAAGGTCTTGTTACCCAGCCCCCAACACTTATCTTTGCTGTTTGCTGTGGCTCATGGGCTAGTGTGTTGGAAAAAAACTGACTGTGGGGTGGTTTGGGGGATAGATCAGTGGTTGTGAATGAAAGTGAGGAATTGTGACCCCAGTGCTGTCCCATTTCCCATGTCTTCTTTCCCTCTTTATTTTTTTTTAAATTTTTATTTATTTATTTGAGAGTGACAGACACAGAGAGAAGGACAGATAGAGGGAGAGAGAGAGAGAATGGGCGCGCCAGAGCCTCCAGCCTCTGCAAACGAACTCCAGACGCGTGCGCCCCCTTGTGCATCTGGCTAACGTGGGACCTGGGGAACCGAGCCTCGAACCGGGGTCCTTAGGCTTCACAGGCAAGCGTTTAACCGCTAAGCCATCTCTCCAGCCCTCCCTCTTTATTTTGATGCCATCGTCTTTTCCTCTTGTGATGAGGGTCTTGTGAAGGTAGTGCTAGGCACTACCAGGTCATGGATATTGAGGCCAATTTGTGTCTGAACCATTGCATAGCAAGCCGTCCTACCCCTTCCTCTGGCTCTTACATTCTTTTTTCATTTTTATTTATTTGAAAGCAACAGACACACACAGATAGAGAGAATGGGCATGCCACTGCAGACGAACTCCAGATGCATCCGCCACCTTGTGCATCTGGCTTATGTGGGTCCTGGGGAATAGAGTCTCGAACCGGGGTCCTTAGGCTTCACAGGCAAGTGCTTAACGGCGAAGCCATCTCTCCAGTCCCTCTTCCATTCTTTTTTGTTTGTTTGTTTGTTTGTAGGTATGATCTCACTGTAGTCCAGGCTGACCTGGAATTCTCATGTAGTCTCAGGGTGACCTCGAACTCACAGCGGTCCTCTTACCTCTGCCTTCTGAGTGCTGGGAGTAATGATGTGTACCACCATGCCTGGCTGTTGTAGTCTTACCACCACCTTTTCCACAGTGGACCCTGAGCCTTAGAAGGTGTGATAGAGATGTCTCAGTGCTGAACTCTCCTCTGTCACTTCTTAGCACCGTGGTGCCTTCTGAGTCATCCCAGTGGTCACCGCCATCTGAAAAGAGAAGCTTCTCTAACCACAAGTGAGAGTAGCATTAGTATATGGGTATGAACGTTAAGGAAAGTGCTTAGAGGGGAGTTTGGTGAGCCACATTCTGAGAGCTCATGACCTCCCTAGCATAGGCTTTTTTTATTTTGCAGGTAGGGTTTCACACTAGCCCAGGCTGGCCTACAATTCACTATGGAGTCTCAGGATGGCCTCAAACTCAAGGAGATCCTCCTACCTCTGCCTCCCCAGTGCTGGGATTGAAGGCATGCGCCACCACACCTGGCACCATAGGCTTTTGACTAGGTTTTCAGTATCAGGCATGTATTCCCTCTTATGGAGCGGGCCCCCAGTCCAATCAGATAGTGGTTGGTTTTCCCCATAAGAGACATGCCACTATTGCACCATTCTATCATTTGGCCATTTGTCAACAACTTTATTTATTGAAGTAGAGTCTAGTCCAGACTGACCTGGAATTCACTGTGTACTCTCAGGCTGACCTTGAACTTGCGGCGATCCTCCTACCTCTGCCTTCAGAGTGTTGGGATTAAAGGAGTGCACCACCGTGCTCAGCCTAACAACCATATATATATATATATATATATATATATATATATATATATATATATATATATATTTTTTTTTTGAGACAGGGTCTCATTCCAGCCCAGGCTGAAACTCACTTTGTTATTCAGGCTGTCCTCTAATTCAATGCAATCCTTCTCCTACCTCATCTTTGAATTGCTGAGACTAAAGGTGTATACCGCCGTGCTTGGCTTGACTCTTTTATCTATTTATTTTTATTTATTTATTTATTTTGCTTTTCGAGGAAGGGTCTGACTCTAGCCCAGGCTGACCTGGAATTCACTATGGAGTCTCAGGGTGACCTTGAACTCACGACACTCCTCCTACCTCTGCCTCTGGGATTAAAGGCATGAGCCACCACGCCCGGTTTGACTGTTTTTTTTTTTTAATATTTTATTTTTTTATTGGAGAAAGAAAGAGGCAGATAGAGTGAATGGGCACGGATGTGGGTCCTAGGGAATTGGATCTGGGCCCTTATAGGCTTCGCAGGCAAGAGCTTTAACTGCTAAGCCATCTCTCCAGCCCCTGACTCATAAATTTTTTTTCAAAAACATTTTTTATTAATAACTTCCATGGTTATAAAAAATATCCCATGGTAATACCCTCCCTCCCCCCACTTTCCCCTTGAAACTCCACCCTCCATCATATCCCCTCCCCCTCTCAATCAGTCTCTCTTTTATTTTGATGTCATGATCTTTTCCTCCTAATATGATGGTATTGTGTAGGTAGTGTCAGGCACTGTGAGGTCATGGATATCCAGGCCCTTTTGTGTCTAGGGGGAGCATGTTGTAAGGAGTCCTGTCCTTTCTTTAGCTCTTACATTCTTTCCGCCATCTGTTCCGCATTAGACCCTGAGCCTTGGAAGGTGTGGTAGAGATATTGCAATGCTGAGCACTCCTGTCACTTCTCAGTACCATGGTGCCTTCTGCTAAATATATATATATATACTTATTGGGAGGCAGAGGTAGGAGGATCGCCATGAGTTTGAGGCCACCTTGAGACTCCATAGTGAATTGCAGGTCAGCCTGGGCTAGAGTGAGACCCTTACCTCGAAAAACCAAATAAATAAATAAAATGATAAATAAATAAAATGAAATTAAAAAGTAAATAAAGTACAATAAAATGGCTCGTTCTTGAGGAATTCTTCTGGAAACCCGAGGAGACTGCAGACTTGGAAACAGGCTAGCTTTTGGAGGGTTGGGTGCCCTGCTGGTTTCTAGTGCATGTTTGCTTTCAGGGCAGCCTTCCCTCTGCCCTTTCTGCTTCTTATCTCACCTTGTGGCTGACTCTGTGTTTGTGGAGGGTTTGGCCATTGTTACTGTGGTCTAGTGAGTGTGTCCTGAAAGTTTGTTTTATTGGAGATTTCATTGCTGTGTAAAAAGACATCCCAAACAAGCAGGCTGTTTTGTGGGACCAAACCTGGATTACTTCCTGCAGGTTTAGGGATTAAGGGTAGAATGATGGTGATCACCTTAGGTACCCCCCATTTCTGGACAGCCTCCCAATTTCTCTCTCAATCATTCATTCTTCAGGCTGAGACTCTGAGCCTTAGGCAAATGACCTTTTTTTTTTTTCCCCTTCCCCTGGCCAGCAGCCTGTGCTGTTGAGATTGGAATGTGCTAATATTGTTGAGGATCCTGTCTCCACGTGCTAATATTTGTGAACTCTTACTTGCCTGTGGTAGCACCAATGAGAATTAGACTTGAATTTATTTGGAGGAGATAAATGTTTGCAAGAGAAATGTTAGCGAGGCATGGTGGCCCATGCCTTTAATCCTAACACTCTCCCAGATGCAGAGGTAGGAGGATCTCTGAGTTCGAGGTTGGCCTGGGACTACAGAGTGATTTCCAGGTGAACCTGGGCTAGAGTGAGATCTTACCTCCAAAAAAAGAAAACAAAGTGGGGGGAGGGAAGCTGGAGAGATGGCTTAGTGGTTAAGGTACTTGCCTGCAAAGCCTAAGGACATATGTTCAACACTCCAGGTCCCTCATAAGCTGGACATCACAAGGTGGCTGAGTTCCTGACATGACAATTCTTCTCTTATTTCTCTGTCATTAAAAAAAGAAAAAGAATGGGCTGGAGAGATGGCTTAGTGGTTAAGTGCTTGCCTGTGAAGCCTAAGGACCCTGGTTCGAGGCTCGGTTCCCCAGGTCCCACGTTAGCCAGATGCACAAGGGGTGCACGTGTCTGGAGTGCGTTTGCAGAGGGTGGAAGCCCTGGTGCGCCCATTCTCTCTCTCTCCCTCTATCTGTCTTTCTCTCTGTGTCTGTCACTGTCAAATAAATACATAAAAAATTTAAAAAAAAAGAAAAGAAAAAGAAGCCTGGCCTTTAATCCCAGCACTTGGGAGGTAGAGGTAGGAGAATCACCTTGAGTTCGAGGCCACTGAGACTACATAGTGAATTTCAGGTAAGCCTGGGCTAGAGTGAGATCCTACCTGGAAAAAACAAACAAACAAACGATAAAGAAAAGTCCAGGTGTAGTGGTGCACACGTTTAATCGCAGCAATAGGGAAGCAGAGGTAGGAGGATCATTGTGAGTTCGAGGCTGTCCTGAGACTACATAGTGAATTCCAGGTCAGATTGGGCTAGAATGAGACCCTACCTCGGAAAAAGGAAAGAAAAGTTAAGCTGACATGAGTTAGTTCATGTAGCATGTTGTAGACATAATGTGGTTAAAATACAGCATTATTATGAGCGCTAACATATTTGGATATAAACTGAAGACTTGGCTTTGCAGGCAAGCGCCTTAATAACTCATCTTGCCAGCCCGAGTTGGCCTTTGACTTCAGGACACTGGAAAGCCTGTGATGTCTGTCTTGCTTAGCAGTGTTTTCATCCAAGGGGAACACACTGGCTAACTTAATGGCAATAATAACAATTTCTTTAAACACATGATCTCATTTACGTATATCAACATTCAGAAGGAGGTGTTCTATCTTTTCTTGTTGTTTTTCGAGGTAGGGTCTCACTCTAGCCCAGGCCGACCTGTAGTTCACTATGTGGTCTTAGGGTGGGTTTGAACTCATGGCAGTCCTCCTACCTCTGCCCCCCCCAGTGCTGGGATTAAAGGCATGCGCCACCACACTCGGCTGATGTAGCAGTTTGTTTTTTTTTTTTAAATTTATTTATTTATTCATTTGCAAGCAGAGAGAGATAGAAGAGAAACAGACACAGAGAGAATGGGCACACCAGGGCCTCCAGCCACTGCAAATGATCTCCAGATGCATGTGCCCGCCTGTACATCTGGCTTACGTGGGTCCTGGAGAGTTGACCATGGTCCTTTGGCTTTGCAGGTAAACGCCTTAGCTGCTAAGCCATCTCTCCAGCCCCTGATGTAGCTTATTTTTTTGGTTTTCAATGTAGGGTCTCACTCTGGCCCAGGCTGACCTGGAATTCACTATGGAGTCTCAGGGTAGCCTCGAATTTCACGGAGATCCTCCTACCTCTGCCTCCCAAGTGCTGGGATTAATGGTGTGCACCACCACGCCCGGCTTGATGTAGCATTTTTTTATGCATATGTTATGAGCATGCCCTGCTCCTTCCTTGGGTCCATGCCCTTTGAATGCTCAAAAGGCTCTCCTCTTCTAGGATTTGGAGATCATATTCACTGGAGGACTCTGGAAGATGGGAAGAAGGAAGCGGCTGCAAGGTACAGAGTGCCATGTGGGGTCGTTTATGGTGACAGAATGTCTTATCAATTTGGCATTCATTTTAGGTGAAGGACCATGCCAAGGCAGAACCAGAACTGAATGATTTACTTGTAACAAAACAATAATAACATTAGCAATGTTTATTAGGCGCTAGTATTAAATAACATGAATTAACTCATTCATAAATTACTATTCTGCTTTTTATTTTGTTTGTTTTTTTTGAGGTAGGGTCTCGCTGTAGCTCAGACTGACCTGGCATTCACTATGGAGTCTCAGGTTGGCCTCAAACTCATGGTAATCCTCCTACCTCTGCCACCTGAGTGCTGGAATCAAAGGCATGTGTCACCATGCCTGGCTGTCATTTAACTTCCATAGCTTCTCCTTGAAGTTTTATTGTTGTATTTAAAAAAAATGTCGATTTATTTGAGAGAGAAAAAAGGAGGCAGAGAGAGAAAGAGAATGGGCACACCAGGGCCTCCAGCCATTACAAACTCCAGGCGCATATGCCACCTTGTGCATCTGGCTTACATGGGTCTTGGGGAATTGAACCTGGGCCCTTTGGCTTTGCAGGCAAATGCCTTACTTAGCTGCTTAGCCATCTCTCTAGCCCTATTGTTCATATTCTGTGGGGATGAGAACATTAAGCCAAGAGCAGTTAAATAACTTGCTGATGATAACAGAGTTAGTAAGTGGTAAAGCCAAGATTCAGACCCACTTAGTCTGGTTCCAATGAGCCATGGTGCCTCCTAGGCTACAGTTGAAATAGTCTCGCATTCCAGAAGGATTTCGTTTGCGTACAGACAGCCTAGTGCACACGGAGGAGGAGAAGGCAGAGAGCAGAGGAGGGAAGGCTGTCAGCCTTATACACACTGATTGTGTTTAATCGTCACCATAATCTTTGGGGCTGGTACACTTCGGAAATAGCAGTTATCATTTACAGAAAAAGAAATTGAAGGATAGGAAAGTTAATTGCCTTGCCATTAGTTAAATTTCTAGTAAGTAGCATAGCCAAGACTTGCATTGTCTGGATCGTACTGTTCTAGAGAGAAACAGTATCCCATTCCACCTAGGTTGTGTCCCTACGTCACCCACATACACACACACTCATACTAACACCTTCCAAGCTAGTGTGTATGGTTTCTAGAACAGATCCCATGGTTTCATGGGTTTAGGTCTCAAGCCTTCTGCAGTAGAATTATGGAATTTAGCAATTGAGAACCCAGCGATGGGGCGTGGTGGCACATGCCTTTAATCCTAGCACTTGGGAGGTAGACATAAGAGAATCACTGTAAGGGCAAGGCCAGCCTGAAGCTACAGAGTGAGTTCTAGATCAGCTTGGGCTACATTGAGACTGTACCATAAAAAAAAACAACAACCCAGTATTTATTTATCTGAGAGAAAAAGAATGGGTATACCAGAGCCTCCAGCCACTGCAAGATGCATGTGTCACCCTGTGCATCTTGCTTATGTGGGTCCTGGGGATCAAACCTGGGTCCTTAGACTTCGCAGACAAGCGCCTTAAATGTAAACCATCTCACCAGTTCTGGGCATAAGTGTTTGATAGTAGGACATTCTCTTGTCCCAAAACTTATAGTGTGGTTATAATCCCTGCATCTCCTTGTCTCAGTTGTTTTTTTTGTTTGTTTGTTTTTTTGGTTTTTCGAGGTAGGGTGTCACTCTAGCCCAGGCTAACCTGGAATTCACTGTGGAGTCTCAGGGTGGCCTTGAACTCATGGCAATCCTCCTATCTCTGCCTCTCAAGTGATGGGATTAAAGGCATGTGCCACCATGTCCGGCTTCAGTTGTTTTTACATTTTCCTTTTTTTTAAAAAAAAATTATTTATTTGACAGAGAAAGAGGGGAAGAGAGAGAGAGAAAATGGGCACACCAGGGCTTCCAAACACTGCAAAGGAACTGCAGATATGATATGTGTGCCTCCTTATTTAGCTGGCTAATGTGGGTCCTTGGGAATCGAACTTGGGTCCTTTAGCTTTGCAGGCAAACTCCTTAACCTCTAAACCTTTCCAGCCCTCTGTTGGTGTCTATAGCTCCAATGTCAAGCTGCGGGCTAGAGAGGCCGCATGTGCCCTCTATGTCAACTAGCGGGCTAGAGAGGCCGCAAGCGCATTCTATGTCAAGGGGCGGGCTAGAGAGGCCGCCAGCCCAGCTCGCGCTTCCGGTCCCCCCCGGAAGTTGCTTCCTGCGCGTGCGCGTCCGCTCGCGACGCCGGCCTCGGGAAAAGGGGGACGTGGGGGATGCCGCTGGTGGTGCTGTGCGGGCTGCCGGGCAGCGGCCGTAGCCGCCGCGCCGAAGAGCTGCGCGTGGCGCTGTCGGCCGAGGGCCGCGCGGTGCACGTGGTGGGGGACGCGTCGGTGCCGGGCGCGGAGGACGGCGCCGCGTACGGCGACGGCGGCCGCGAGAAGGCGCTGCGCGGGACGCTGCGCGCGGCGGTGGAGCGGCGGCTGAGTCGCCGCGACGTGGTGGTGGTGGACTCGGTCAACCACATCAAGGGCTTCCGCTACGAGCTGTGCTGCCTGGCGCGGGCGGCGCGCACGCCGCTCTGCCTGGTGTACTGCGTGCTGCCCGGCGGCGCGGGCGCCGCGCTGGCCGATCCCGAGCTGGCGCTGCGCTTCGAGGCCCCGGACTCCCGCAACCGCTGGGAGCGGCCCGTGTTCACCGTGGCGGGACCCGAGGAGCCCCTGCCGCTGGCCGCGATCGAGGCCTGCCTTTTCGAGAAGCGCGCGGCCCCGCCGCACCAGGCCACGCAGAGCCAGCCGCTGGCCTCCGGCGACTTCCTGCACCAGCTGGACCGCGCCACCGCCGGGCTCCTGGCGGCGCTCCTGGAGGCCCAGAAGGGCGCGCTGCCCGGCGACCTGCTGGCGCTGCCCGGCACCACGGAGCGCCTGCGCTTCACGCGGCCCTTGAGCCTGGCGGAACTGAGCCGCCTGCGCCGCCAGTTTCTTTCCTACACGAAGATGCACCCCAATAACGAGAACCTGCCTCAGCTGGCCAACATGTTTCTTCAGTATCTCAGCCAGAACTTGCAGTAAAAAGAGGTTTCATGGAAGTCTTAACCAACGCTGCCGTTTCTTGTTGTTTTTGACTTTTCGAGGTTAGGGTCTCACTCTGGCCCAGGGTGGCCTCGAACTCGCGGCCACCTTCCTTCCTCTGCCTCCCTGGATTAAAGGACACGTGTGCCACCATGCCTGGCTTGCAGCTAAGTTGCTTTAGCACGGTGTTCTGAATGTCTGCGGGATATACTGACTTGAGTGCTGAAATAGCTGTGATACCCCCTGAGTTTGTAAGTTGATGATGAAGAACAGAATTACTACCTTGGAAGATCTTGGTGAAAAAGTTCCCCACAAAACTCAGTTGGCAAGGTTTGCTCAGCTGGACTCAGGATATCTCACACCACTGATTCTCCCTCCACATCTGGATGGATGAGAATTGCTTTTTAAAAAAAAACAAAAAAAACACGAGTTTAAATGGAAACGGAAGATGGCAAAGTTCTGTGTTTTCATTGTCTCTTTAATACTAAAAAAAATTTTGGCTCCTGGACCTACTTTTTTAACTAGCCAATTTGGAACCAGGATCACAATATACATATAGTTTTGTGACCTTAGCAAACTCATTCTGTCCATTGGGAAACTACAATATTTCTTCTAATAAATCCATTGTTGAAAAATAGAAGAAGCTGCTGGGATGTCACTTAATGTAACAATGTTCTCCGTGTAACAATGGTTTCCATATACCTTGGGCACAAATATTATTTTGATAGTGCTTAATGGGGGCTACATTGGCCTGTCTAGAATGGTTATAAACAGTTTGTGTTTCGAAGCAGATATCTTGAGAGGGAGAATGGGAGCGCCAGGGCCTCCAGCTGCTATAAACAGACTTCAGACATATGTGTCACCCTGTGTAGTTGGCTTACATGGATCCTGGGGAATCTTACCTGGGTCCTTTGGCTTTGCAGGCAAGTGCCTTAACCACTATGCCTTCTCTCCAGCCGTATATATATTTACTTGTTATATATTTATAACATATATATATGAAACTTATTTGAGAACGACACTGTGAGAGAGAGAGAGAGAATGGGTGCACCAGGGCCTCCAGCCAATGAAAACGAACTCCAGATGCATGTGCCACCTTGTGCATTTGGCTTACGTGGGTCGAACATCGAACCCGGGTCCCTAGGCTTCACAGGCAAACGCTTAACTACTAAGCCATCTCTCCAGTCCTTAAAAATTATTTTAATTTTATTTATTTGAGAGGGAACTGGTGCACCAGGGCCCTCTAGCCACTACAGATAGACTCCAGACACATGTGCCGCCACATGCATCTGCCTTACATGGTATTGGGGAATTGAACCTGTAAACCCCATTGTAGAATTAGGAGTAGAAGTTTGCAGGGGAGACAAAAGAAAGCAAGCTAGTCTAAAATGTGTGTGTGCTCTGAAAACGCAAGAGTTGTGAACAGGTGTGTGGGGGGGGGCATCAAGTTGATGGCGTTGCTTGCTTGTTGGAGATCCCCCAGAGAGGATGCGTTCAGGAAGTGTACCTCACAGGCTATTTCTGACCTTCCTTTTTATTTGAAGCCTGTTGAAAGTTGGTTGTGTTGGATTTAAACCCATGCAGTCTAGGCTGATGGACATTATAGTGGTCAACAAGATTGGTTTTGGAGGCAGTCTCTTCTCATTAGCTAGTTGGTGGCAGACCTTAAAATTCTTAACATTGTCAGACATTTAATATTTAATCTCCTGAAAGTTTCCGTTTTCTCTCTATTGGGGGCTGGGGATTGAATCAGTGCCTAACGTGCATGTTGGACTCTTCCAATCTTTTTTTTTTTTTTTTTTTTTTTTAAGGTAGGGTCTTGCTCTAGCTCCGGCAAATGTAGAACTCATTATGTAGTCTTAGGGTGGCCTCGAACTCACAGCGATCCTCCAACCTCTGCCTCCTAAATGCTGGGATTAAAGGCGTGTGCCACCACGCCCGGCCCAGTCTTCAGTTTTGTAAGACAGTAGGTAGTATCTACCTCAACTTAATGTGGTGACACAGTCCTGTAATTAATCCCCAAGCAGGAGGATCGCTACAGATTTGAGGTCTTCCTGAGCTATTATGTGGCGAGGCCGTATCTCAAAAGGGGGGTGGGGGGGGAGAACTGGAAAGATGGCTTAGCAGCTAAGGCTCTTGCCTACAAAGCCAAAGGACCTAGGTAAGCCAGATGCACAAGGTGGTGCATGTGACTGGAGTTAGTCTGCAGCGGCTAGAAATCCTGGCATGCCCATTCTCTCAACAAATAAGTAAAAATCAAATTTAAAAATATATTAAATCGCCTCTCATACCTGTGCACACTGTAGGTTGTCATGATAGCTTGTTTACAACTTGACTAGGTTGGAATTCTGGTAATAGTGGCAATCTTGACATTTGTGCTTGGAGTTTGGAGAGATATAAGACTTCTGATTACTGTCTTACTTTATGTTGATTAGTCTTTTATACATGTGGTGAAGCAGAAACCTAAATAAAGATAGGCATGGTGGTGTATGCCTTTAAAACCAGCACTGGGGAGACAGGTGTAGGAGGGTCGCCATGAGTTCGAGGCCAGCCTGAGATTACATAGTGAATTCCAGGTCAGCTTGGGCTATAGTGAAACCCTACCTCAAAACAAAAAACAAAACAAAAAAAACCATATGATTTCAGTAGCAGTCATTTAGGAATAGGATACCATTACAAGATACTGTAGGGCCTGGGCGGACGGGGAGTGGATAATGGTCTTGTGGCAGAAAAAGGATCAGAATTTGGACTTCCGGCTCCTGTATAAATGCCAAGTGGCCGTGGTGCCTTCCTGGAATTCAGTGCTGGTGAGGCAGAGATGAGGTCCATGGGGCAGGCTGGCCAGCTAGACTCCTGGAGTCAACAAACCATGGGTTCCAGGCAGAGACCCTGCCTTGGTAAATAAGGTAGAACCCGGCTGAGGAAGACACCCAGTGTTAGCCTCCGGCTGCATATGCATGAGCACCTACGTGCGGACATACATGTGTACGTGAATGTCTACACATAGCACACAGAACATCCTATGTATATACTATATATGTATAATATCACAGCAATCCACCTACCTCTGCCTCCTGAGTGCTGGGATTGAAAGGCATGAGTCACCACGCTCAGCTCTAAAAAAAAAAAAAAAATTTATTTTTATTTATTTGAGGGGGCGTGGAGAATAGGCATGCCTGGCCTCCCACCACTGCAAATGAGCTCCCGATGTGCATCTGGCTTATTTGTGTCCTGGAGAATCAAATCAAGGTTCTTTGGCTTTGCGGGCAAGCACCTTAACCACTAAACCATCTCTCCAGCCCCCCCCCCCCAAAATATGTTTACCAATTTTATTTTAATTTGGTGTGGTGGCACATACTTTCATACCAGCACACAGGAGGTGGTGGTAGGAGGTTCACCGTGAGTTTGAGCGTGAGGCTACATAGTGCATTCCAGGTATGCCTAAGCTAGAGCAAGTCTCTACCTTGAAAGGGCTTTTTTTTGTTTTTTATTTATTTGCATGTAGGGGTGGGGGACACAACAGGACAACCTTTTTGTCAATTTGTGTGTCTGGCCTACATAGGTGGATTGAACTCAGGCCAGCAGGCTTTACCAGCAAGTGCCTTAAACTGCTGAGCCATCTTCCCAGCTCCTCAAAACATTAAATCTTATAATCTGATGTTTTCTTTCCACATAATCTGTTTGGTTTAAGATTTTCCACTTGAAATCATATGATCTCTGTACATTAACCTTTGTTTCTATAAACTGATATTTTATAAGAGTACTTTTGAAGAATGATGATGGAATGTAATTTCTTTGTTTTTAAGTGGATTGCCCCTGATGGTGATTATCCACAAATCCTGGTGTGGCGCTTGCAGGGGTAAGTACTAGTGTTCAGTCTAAAATCAGGCTTTGACATGTGTTACCAAGAAGCCAGACGTGGGGCTGGAGAGATGGCTTAGCGGTTAAACGCTTGCCTGTGAAGCCTAAGGACCCTGGTTTGAGGCTCAGTTCCCCAGGACCCACGTTAGCCAGATGCACAAGGGGGTGCACGCGTCTGGAGTTCGTTTGCAGAGGCTGGAAGCCCTGGTGCGCCCATTCTCTCTCTCTTCCTCTATCTGTCTTTCTCTCTGTGTCTGTCGCTCTCAAATAAATTAAAAAAAAAAAAAAAGAAAAAAAGAAAAAAAAAACTTTGATCCCAGCACTCGGGAGGCAGAGGTAGAAGGATCGCTGTGAGTTTGAGGCCACCTTGAGACTCCATAGTGAATTCCAGGTCAGCCTGGGCTAGAGTGAGACCCTACCTCAAAAAAAAGGGGGGGCTTGGGTATAGTGACTCAATGTATGTTTCCCAGCGCTCTGGAGGTTAAGATAGGAAGATCTGACCAAGTTCTGGACCAACCAGGGCTAGAGTTTTTTTCTTAGAACTGATGCAAAAAGAAAAAAAAAAAAAGTAATAATCCCAGTGTGGTGGCGCACAGTTAATTCCAGCCCTGGCGCTTGCTGGCTCCTTGGAGAGTTTCAGGCCAAGTCGATGGCTCAGTAGGCTACATGGGCCTGATGATCTCAGTTTGGGTCCTCAGAACCACGTAGAGCTGGGCACAGTAGTGCACGCCCATACTCCCAGTGGGTCAGCAGCATCATGCATGGGAGGTGAAACAGGAACCCCAGAAGCTGCAGCTCCAGCTGTACGCGGAGTTAAAAAGAAACCTTGGGGCTGGAGAGATGGCTTAGTGGTTAAGCGCTTGCCCGTGAAGCCTAAGGACCCCAGTTCGAGGCTCGATTCCCCAGGACCCACGTTAGCCAGATATACAAGGTGGTACATGGATCTGGAGTTTGTTTGCAGTGGCTGGAGGCCCTGGCGCGTCCATTCTCTCTCTCTGTCTTTCTCTCTGTGTCTGTCACTCTAAAGTAAACAAAAAGCCAAATGGCACCTAAGGAATGACATTGGAGGTTGTCCCCTAGCCTCTACATACATGTTGGCTCATACATGTGCCAGTCGCACACGCTTAGAGAGACACACACACACACACACACACACACACACACAAAACAAATCATGACTGAGCATGTAGCTCAGTGCTTGTCTGGCATGCACAAAGCTCTGCGTTTCATCTCCTTTACTGCATTAACCAGGCCTGGTGGCACATTCCTACAGCCCAGCACTGCGGAGATGGAGGCAGGATGATCTGAAGTCCAAGGTCATCCTGGGCTACAAGAGACCCTACCCTCTCTCCCCACAAAAGTGTCATACCTCCCCCATGCCTGTCCAGATGTATGCCATTATCCTTGTTTGTTTATTTGGTTTTTGGAGGTAGCATTTTGATCTAGCCCAGGCTAACTTGGAATTCACTCTGTACTCTCACAGTGGCCCGGAACTCATCCTGATCCCCTTACCTCTGCCTCCCAAGTGCTGGTATTAAAGGCGTGAACAACCATGCCTGGCTATATTTTAATTTTTTAAATTTTATTTGTGAGCAGAGAGAGAGAAGATGGGCATACAAGGGTCTCTTGCAATACAAACTCCAGACCCATGTGCCACTTTGTGCATCTGACTTTCACATGAGTGCTGGGGAATTGAACCTGGGCCAACAGGCTTTACAAGCAAGCATCTTTAACCATTGAGCCATGTATCCAGCTCCATTATCCTTAGTTTATAAATGAAAGAGAGGCTTCAGAGACTTATAAGTCACACAATAAATTTAAATAATCGACAGAAGCAGTATAATAATATAGCTATCCCAGTTCTGGGTTTTATTATCATTTTATTATTATCATCACTTTTTTTTTTTCCTTTCTGGTTTTTTAAGGTAGGGTCTCACTCTAGTCCAGGTTGACCTGGAATTAACTCTGTAGTCTCAGGGTGGCCTCGAACTCAGGGTGATCCTCTTATCTCTGTCTCCTGAGTATTGGGATTAAAGGTGTGTGCCACCATGGTTGGCATCACTTTTTTTTAATACATTTTTTTTATTCTAATTTATTTGAGAGCGATAGACAGAGAAACAGGCAGAGAGAAAAAGAGAATGGACACGCCAGGGCTTCCAACCACTGCAAACAAACTCCAGATGCATACACCCCCTTGTGCATCTGGCTAAGGTGGGTCCTGGGAAATCGAGCCTTGAATGGGGTCCTTAGGCTTCACAGGCAAGCGCTTAACCGCCAAGCCATCTCTCCAGCCCCATCACTTTCTTTTTTAAGAAGCTGAGACAAGCTATTGCTGTGTTGCCTAGGTTGGTCTTAAGCCAAGTGGACTCGAGTGATTCCTTTGCCTTCATTTCCCCAGTAGCTGGGATTACAAGTGTGTACTACCACACATGGCTCCAATTATAATTTTCTCTTAAATTTTATTTGCAAGGAGAGTGCGATTGTGAATGGGCATGCTAGGTCCTCCTGCCACTGCAAGCAAACTCCAGACATATGCGCTGCTGTATGCATCTGGCTTTATGTAGGTACTGGGGAATTGAACCAGGCCATCAGGCTTGGCAAGCAAGTGCCTGAACCTCCCTGAGCCATCTCTTTTCAGCCAAATCTAACTTTTTTTTTTTTTTATTTTTTTTGGTGCTGGAATCTTCTAACTTTTAAAAGTTTTTTAAAAAATTAGTTATTAAATACTTGAGCTGGGGCTAGGGAAATGGCCTTAAACTACCAAGGACAGTTAGTAAGGAACGTGCATGCTAATGAGTGCTGGCGTGATACTGTTTTCTCCATTGCAAAATCTTTTTTTTTTTTTTTTCTCCCTCTAGCTTTAAAACCCAAATTTGCAGAATCTACAGAAATTTCAGAATTGGCTCATAATTTTGTTATGGTAAATCTGGAGGTAAGACATCAAGTTTTCAAATCCCCCTTTTGTTTTATTTTTTGACTTGTATTTTAAGATTCATTTATTTATTTGAGAGGGAGAGAGAAAGAGAGTGAACATAGGACACTCAGGTCTCTGGTGCTGCAAACAAACTCCAGACCTGTGTGACACATTGTGCACTTGGCTGAAAGGTATGCAAGCAAGCACGATTAACTAACTGCTGAATCATCTTTCTGGTCCCTCATTCTTATTCTTTTCTTTGAAAAATATTTTTAGCTGGGCGTGGTGGCACACGCCTTTAATCCCAGTACTCGGGAGGCAGAGGTAGGAGGATTACCATGAGTTCGAGGCCACCCTGAGACTACATACTGAATTCCAGGTCAGCCTGGGCTAGAGTGAGACCCTACCTCAAGCCTCCCACCCCTCAGAAACTATTTACTATTTATATGCAATCAGATTATATATATGGAGAGACAGGTAAAGAGAGATGGGTATGCCAAGGTCTCCTGCTGCAAATGAACTTCAGATGCATGTGACTGTCTGTGCATTTGGCTGAATATGGGCACTGGGGGATCAAGCAAGCAAGTGCCCTTGATCGTTTCTTCAGCCTGTCATTTTTAGCTTTTTCTTTTTTTTATACTTTAATTTGAGAGAATGAGAATGGGCATCCCTTTAAGCCCAGCACTTGGGACGCAAAGGTAGGAGGATCTCTATGAGTTGAAGGCCACTCTGAGACTACATAATGAATTCCAGGTCAGCCTGGACTAGAGTGAGACCCTTCCTCAAAAGCCGCTGCACGCATACTCCAGACACATGCGTCCCCTTGTGCACACGTACAACATTGCGTGCTTGCGTCACTGCACGTCTGGCTTACATGGGACCTAGAGATTCGAACATGTGTTTTTGGGGACTGCCCCCCCCAAACTAAAATGAAAAAGAAAAGCCATTTAAAAAAACTGATTATATGGTTGTATTTCCTGGGCAGACTTAATTCTGGGGCTGATGTGATGACTCCACGGTTAAAGGTGTTTACTCGCAAAACCTACAGGCCCAGGTTTGATTCTCAGTACCCACATAAAGCCAGATGCGCCAAGTGGTGTGTGTGTCTGTAGTTGGTTGTTTGCAGTGGCCAGAGGCCCTTGCATGCCTATACTTTTTCTCTCTCTTTGTAAAAAAAAAATTTGCAAATTCTTGAAAGCCTTCATTTCACAGTTAAAATTGTCAGTTTCACTAATTCTCAGATTTTTTTTTGTTGTTGTTGCAGTACTGGGGATTGAACCCATGGCCTTATGCTTTCTAGGCAAGCCCCCTGCCCTACCACTGAGCCAAGTCCCCAGTTTCATTAGTTCCCAATAATTTATTTTTATTTATTTAAAAAAAAAACATTTTTTGTTCATTTTTATTTATTTATTTGAGAGAGAGAGAGAGAGAGAGAATGGACACGCCAGGGCCTCCAGCCACTGCAAACGAACTCCAGATGCGTGCTCCACCTTGTGCATCTGGCTAACGTGGGTCCTGGAGAATGAAGCCTCGAACCGGGGTCCTTAGGCTTCACAGACAAGCGCTTAACCGCTAAGCCATCTCTCCAGCCTGCAATAATTTATTTTTAATTTGAGAGAGAGAGAATGTGCGCTCCAGGGCCACTAAGCCACTGCAAACGAACTCCGGACACGTGCGCCACCTTGTGCATCTGGCTTTACGTGGGTCTTAGGGAACTGAACCTGGGTCCTTAGGCTTCACAGGCAGGCACCTTAACCACAAAGCCATCTCTCCGGCTCCAAAATTAAGTCTTCCCAGGAAGCAAAGGTGAAGGGGATAGCTTGTAGTTTTAAACAGGTGGTGAGAAAAGGTGACATTTGCTCAGAGATCGGAAGCAGAAAAGGAAGTGAGGCCCACGAGTGATGGGCAGTTGTGCCCCAGCTGAGGGTAAACGGTGTGGCTGGCTTATTGCATGACGGCAACAGTGAGCTGCTTGGTATGGCTGAAGAGGACTAGCCGAGGTGAAGCCGGAAGGATGGGCTGGGGGATCATGTGTGGTCCTCTGGCCTGAGCAAGTGGGAAAGCCACTGACAAGCTCTGGGGAGAGGGAAGACGTGATCTCATGTCAGTTTTACGTCTGATCTTAACAGGATGAAGAGGAGCCCAAGGAGGAAGATTTCAGCCCTGATGGGGGGTATATTCCACGAATCCTCTTCTTGGGTAAGACAGAGCTCTTAGCTTAGTGACCCGGATTAAGATGTGATAGAGAAGAGAGTCAAGCAACTAGAACTGCTTTAGTGACATTCTGAAATTTCCAAAGCCAAAACTAACCCAGCTGTAAGAGTAAGGGGAGGGCTGGAGAGATGGGTTAGCGTGGTTCAGGTGCATGCCTGTGAAGCCTAAGGATCCAGTTCGATTCTTCAGGTCCCAAGTAAGACAGATGCACATGGTGGTGCCTGTATCTGGAGTTCATTTGCAGTGGCTGGAAGCCCTGGAACACCCATTCTTTCTCTCTCTCTCTCTCCCTCTCTCTGTCTCTAATAAATAAAAGTAAACTTAAAAAAAAGCCAGGCTTGGTGGTGCATGCCTTTAATCCCAGCACTCAGGAGGCAGAGGTAGGAGGATCGTTGTGAGTTCGAGGCCGCCCTGAGACTATAGAGTGAATTTCAGGACAGCCTGAGCTAGAGTGAGACCCTACCTAAAAAAACAAAAAAATAAGAGTAAGTAGAAAAACCAGGTGTGGTGGCGCACGCCTTTAATCCCAGCACTTGGGAGGCAGAGGTAGGAAGAGTGCCTAGAGTTTGAGGCCACCCTGAGACGACATAGTGATTTCCAGATCAGCCTGGGCTAGAGCCAAACCCTACCTCGAAAAAACAAAAGTAAGTGGGGGGGGGGGAGTAAGTGACCTGGGGGGCTGGAGAGATGGCTCAGTGGTTAAGGCATTTGCCTGAAAAACTTAAGGACCTCGGTTTGATTCCCCAGTACACACACTTTAATCCAGCACTCAGGAGGCAGAAGTAGGAATTGAAGGCCACCCTGAGACTTCATAGTGAATTGCAGGTCAGTCTGAGCTAGAGTGAGAACCTACCTCGAAAAAACCAAAAATTACAAAAAAATAAATAAATAAATAAACAACAAGAGAAAAGAGTAAGGGACTTGGGCTAGTGGGCACCTGTAATCCTAGCCCTCAGATCCTAGTACTCGGGCTGAGTCAGGAGACTGATCTGGGCTACAGAGTAAGATCCTGAGAGAGAGAGAGAGAGAGAGAAAGAGAGAGAGAGAGAGAGAGAGAGAGAATAAATTTGAATATAAGAGAGTTCAGAATACCAAAAGTACAGATTTGTAGCTTCCAACTAGCTTTTATGGGCAACAACAAGGATCTCTTCTTCTATATATTTATTCAGCTGTCACTGGACATCACCCCTATGTGCTAGGCACTATATGGACTGGGATAGGCCACTGTTCCTACCCGAGTCAACATACTAACCAGGCAAAAGTCCTTTGACAAACAATGTTATGAGTTAACGACCATCTAATCTTAGTTCAGCATCTGGCTGGCTGGGGCTGGTGGTAAATGCCTATAATCCTAGTATTGACAGGCAGAAGAAGGAGGAGGATCAGGAGTTCAAAGTCACCCTATCAGCCCCTGTTCTTTTTTTTTTTGTTTTTTTCCTTCCTTCTTTCCTTCATTCCTTCTATCCATCCATCAGAGTAGCCATCCTGAATGGCTCCAAGACAGCCAGACTGACCTTTTTTTGTTGTTGTTGTCAATTTATTTATTTATATATTTGAGAGTGACAGACACAAAGAAAGGCAGAGAGAGAGAGAATGGGCGCACCAGGGCCTCCAGCCTCTGCAAACAAACTCCAGATGCGTGCGCCCCCTTGTGCATCTGGCTAATGTGGGTCCTGGGGAATCGAGCCTCGAACCGGGGTCATTAGGCGTCACAGGCAAGCATTCAACCGCTAAGCCATCTCTCCAGCCCCTTTCATTCTTTTTTTGAGGTAAGGTCTCCCTCTACACCAGGCTGACCTGGAATTCACATGCTGGCCTCAAACTCACAATGATCCTCCTACTTCTGCCTCCTGAGTGCTGAGGTTGAAGGCACATGCCACCACACTTGTCGAGTCCCTATTTCAAAAACTAAATCAGAACCAAGCGAAGTGGTGCACACCTTTAATCCCAGCACTCAGGTGGCAGAGGTAGGAAGATAGCCATGAGTTGGAGGCCGCCCTGAGACTACATAGTGAATTGCTGATCAGCCTAGGTTAAAGTGAGACTCTACTTCGAAAAACAAAAAACAAAAAACAACAACAAAAAAAACCCTAAATCAGGCACTTGTTTGTAAAGGTTCATTTGCCCAGGACCCATATAAAACAAGATGCACAAAGTGGTATATGAGTCTCGAGTTCGTTTGCAGTGTCAAGAGGCCCTGGTGCACTGATTCTGTCTCTCACACAGTTTGTCTCTGTTTCCCTCTCTCTCTCAAATAAATAAAATAACTAAAACCAGGCAGGTGTGGTGGCACATGTCTTTAATCCCAGCATTTAGGAGCCAGATGTAGGATAGCTCTGAGTTTGAGATCAGCCTGGGACTAAAGAGTGAGTTTTAGGTCAGCCTGAGATAGAGTGAGAGCTTATCTCGGGGGGGGGTAGGGTGGGGGGAGGAGGTGTCTAAAACCAGGGCTGGAGAGATTGCTCAGTGGTTAAGGCACTTGCCTTCAAAGGCAAAGGAGCCAGGTTCAATTCCCCAGTGCCCATGTATAGCCAGAAGTACAAAGTGATGTGATCTGGAGTTCATTTGCAGTGGCCAAAGGTATTCTTTGCTCATTTATTCTCTTTCTCTCTCTCTGCAAATAAAACAACTAAAACTAAAATCAACCAAACAAATAACCAAAAAAATTGGTCAGATTGTCTGGAGGAAACAAGTTAAAAAAATAGATAATTCAGGCTAGGGAGATAGCTCAGCAGTTAAAGGCACCTGCTTGGAAAGCCTGCTGGCCCAAGTTTAAATCCCTAGCACCCATGTAAGGTCAGATGCACAACGTGGTGCATGCATCAAGTTCATCTGCAGTGGCAAGAGGTCCTGGCATGCCCATTCTCTTCCCCTTCCCCTTGCAAATAAGTACATACATACATATATATAATAATATCATCATCAAGCAGAAAAGGAACATTCCAGAAAAATAGCCAAGGCATAGGGTGGGTCTCTAAGCTGTGTTCAGGTAAATACATGGAATTTTCTGATGTGCCAAGGGTAACGTGGTGAGTTAATGGCCTTAAAAAGATGGGTGCATCTTGTTTCCCAGAGGGGTCTCGTGTCCCGTATGGTGTAAGAACTATCTGTTCTAACTACAGCCTTCGCGCCTTCTGTCTTCAACAGACCCCAGCGGCAAGGTGCATCCTGAGATCATCAACGAGAGTGGAAACCCCAGCTACAAGTATTTCTACGTCAGTGCTGAGCAAGGTATGGTTCTGCGGAGGGGAAGGAGGGGGGACAACGGCTGCTACGTGACGTCTGCCTGTTAGCTGAGCTTCTCCCCCATGACTATCTTTTTTTGTTGTTGTTTTTTTTTTAATTTTATTTATTTATTTATGAGAGAAAAAGACAGAGAGCGAATGAGAGAATGGGCATGCCAGGGCCTCTAGCAACTGCATATGAACTCCAGACACATGTGCCCCCTTGTGCATCTGGCTTACATGGGTCCTGGGGAATTGAACCCAGGTCCCCAATTAGCTTTTTTTTTTTTTTTTTTTTTTTTTAGGGGCTGGGGAGATGGCTTAGCAGTTAAGGCACTTGCCTGCAGAGCCTAAGGATCTAGGTTCAACTCCCCAGTACCCACATATGCCAAATTAACAAGGTGGCGCATGTGTCTGGAGTTCATTTGTAGCGGCTAGAGGTCTTGGCATGCCTGTTCTCTCTGTTGCCCTCTTTCATTCAATAAACAAGAATAACTTTTTTTGTATGTGTGTGTGGTTTTTCAAGGTAGGGTCTAGTTCTAGTCCAGGCTGACCTGGAATTCACTGTGTAGTCTCAGGGTGGCCTCGAACTCCAGGCAGTCCTCCTACCTCTGCCTCCCAAGTCCTGGGATTAAAAGTGTGCACCACCATGCCTGGCAGAATAGAATATTTTTTAAATTGTATTTATTCTGCAAGGAGTGTGAGAAGGGGCACGTCAGAATAAACTGCAGACTCCTGAGCCATTTTGGGCATCTACCTCTATGGGTACTGGAGAACCCAACACAGCCATCGGGCTTTGCAAGCAAGCATCTTTCGTCACTGAGCCATCTCCGCAGCCTGTGAGTTAGCTCCTGTACAGGATGCAGTGGAGAGAGAGGTCAGAAGCTGTTCTCCGCTACCGAGAATGCAGAGGCATGGCTAATCGATGCATAGGAGGCTGAAGGACAAGCCCATGGAGACTGTCACCTCCTGTAGTCTCCAGTTAATCAGTCACAGAGTGGGGATTTGAACACAGAACCTAGTTTTTTTCCGTTGCACCTCAATTGCTGTTCCCAGAACAATCAGGGGAAGAAGAATACAGACTTTCAGCTGAGCAATTCTTTTCTTAAAAAAAAATTTTATTTATCTATTTGAGACACACACACACATAATAAAGGGAGAATTGGCATGCCTGCCTCTGCAGACGAATTCTAGACACAGCACCACCTTATGCATCTGGCTTATGTCATGGGGAATCAAACCTGACTCCTTAGGCTTTGCAGGCAAGTGCCTAAACTCTAAGCCATCTCTCCAGCCGTCAGCAGAGCAATTCTAAGAGTTTTCAGCTGGATCCAGAAGTAAAAGAATTTGTTATCTGAGGGCTGGAGAGATGGCTTAGCTGTTAAGGTGCTTGCTTGCCTGTGAAGCCAAAAGGCCCAGGTTCAATCCCCCTGTACCCACATAACGCAGATGAATAAGGTGGCACATGCATCTGGAGTTTGTTTGCAGTGGCTGGAGTCTCTGGTGCACCCATTCTGTCTCACCAGCCTCTTTCTTTCTCCCGAATAAATAAATAAAAAATAAGCCAGGCATGGTGATGCATGCCTTTAATCCCAGCACCTGGGAGGCAGACGTAGGAGGATTCCTATGAGTTCAAGGCCACCCTGAAACTACATAGTGAATTCCAGGTCAGCCCAAGCTGGAGTGAGACCCTGCCTCAAGACCCCCCCCCAAAAAAAAATAAAATTAAAAAATAAATAAAAATAAAAATAAATAGTTATCTAAGGAGGACATTTCAAACTATGGGGAGCAAGGGAGTGGGGGCCGAGCCCAGCCTGGAGAGGGTGCCGGACTTGCAAGAGGCATGTGAACATTTGAGTCCTCACAAGTGAGGGGTCCTCAGCTATTATTTATTATTATTACTTATTTTCCCCCCGAGGTAGCTTAGCAGTTACGGCACTTGCCCCTAAAGCCAGTTCCCCAGGACACACATAAAGCCAGATGCAGAAAGTAGCAAATGCATTGGGAGTTCATTTGCAGTGGTAAAGTCCTTGGTTTGCCCATTTTCTCTTTCCACTGGGCATGGTGGCACATGCCTTTTATCCCGGCACTTGGGAGGCAGAGGTAGGAGGATTGTCATGAGTTCAAGGCCACCCTGAGACTACATAGTGAATTCCAGAGCAAGACCCTACCTAAAAAAAATTATAAAACAAAACATTATTTAGGGCTGGAAAGATTGCTTAGCAGTTAAGGCACATGCCTGGGAAGCCTAAGGACCCAGGTTCGATTCTTCAGATCCCATGTAAGCCAGATGCACATAGTAGCACATGCATCTGGAGTTCATTTGCAGGGGTTAGAGGCACTGACATGCCCATTCAACTCACACTCTTCTGTCTCTAATAAATAAATAAAAATAAATCTTAAAAAAAAAAAATTTGCCGGGTGTGGTGGCGTATGCCTTTAATCCCAGCACTCGGGAGGCAGAGGTAGGAGGATCGCCGTGAGTTCGAGGCCAGCCTGAGACTCCATAGTGAATCCCAGGTCAGCCTGGGCTAGAGTGAGACCCTACCTCGAAAAACCACACACACACACAAAAAATTGTTGACATTTGTTGTCAGGTGCCAGCTACTGAAGAAATGTCCTCCTTTCCCCTGCCTTCCCTTCCTTCACAGTTGTCCAGGGGATGAAGGAGGCCCAGGAGAGGCTGACCGGGGACGCCTTCAGAAAGAAACACATTGAAGATGAGTTGTGACACCACCGAGTCTCTTCCTGCATCCGAGTTCCTCTTGGGGAAGGAAAGCAGCAGCGGAGAGAATCGCCCAGAACAACTGAACCGCCCGGAAGCCCGGCTTCCACCCTCCCCCCCGGGTCGAGCTGTCCCTGCGGGCAAGCCTGCTGTCCCTGTGTCGGAGGACCCGGCAGCACGTGGCCGACTCTCTCCCGCTCCCTGTCCCCTAAATGTCCATTGCCTCTGACTGTAAACAATGAAACTCTGCCACACAAAACATGAGCCATTTGGAGATTTCACTCCTCCCATGTCAGTGTTTGAGTCTTGACCCACTTCTTCCTGCTCTGCCGTGAAAGGAGACGGATATAGCACCTTTTCTATAGCGTCAAAATTTCAGGAATACTTTATCAATTTTTTTTTCTTGTTTGCTTTTAATAAAAAAATCATAAATAGAAACCACCAGCCAATCTTTCTCCTGCTCTCTTGGAAATACTCTGGGGCTTCCAGAATCCTTGCAGCCTCCATCCCTCCTACTCAGTCTTGGGCAGTCTTTCCAGTTTGCACATGCGTGTGTGTGTGTGTGTGTGTGTGTGTGTGTGCGCGCGCACGCGTAGGAATGGCTGTGTGCTTGGATGGAGCCCGGGCTAGAAGCATGCTTTCCCTGTTAGTGTTGGACAAACTCAAACCCCTGTGGAGCCTTTTTTTTTTTTTCTCATCAACTGTATTTTTGTACTGGGATTAACAGAAAATATAAGATGAAATATTGTTTGATTGAACTTTAATAAAACTTTAAAAGGAAATATGCTGTGATGGCATTTTATTGCACTGTGGATCATGGAGGTGAGTGGGTGACTGGGTGGGGGGACAGCTAGTTGGAGGGCTTGCTCTGTGTCCCAACCGAAGACCCCTGCTCCTTCACTGCCCACTTCAAGTGGTGGTGTTCAGATGGTGAATTCTTTTTTTTTTTTTTTTAATTTTTTATTTATTTATTTGAGAGCGACAGACACAGAGAGAAAGACAGATAGAGGAAGAGAGAGAGAATGGGCGCGCCAGGGCTTCCAGCCACTGCAAACGAACTCCAGACGCGTGCGCCCCCTTGTGCATCTGGCTAACGTGGGACCTGGGGAACAGAGCCTCGAACCGGGGTCCTTAGGCTTCACAGGCAAGCGCTTAACCGCTAAGCCATCTCTCCAGCCCTAGATGGTGAATTCTTGCGGTGAATCCAGAACTTCTGTAATCCCACCATGCTGGAGGGAGATGGGAGGCAGACACCAGACATTTCTCAGAAGCTCACAGACCCATTAGCCTAGCGAGTGAAAAACCGTGGGGTGGGAAGGGCAAAAAGGTCACCTCAAAATTGGAAACTGGAGCCAGACTTGGTACCCATCCCTTTATTCCCAGCAGAGGTAGGACTGCTGTGAGTTGGAGGCCACCCTGAGACTACATAGTGAATTCCAGGGCAGCCTGGGCTACAGGGAGATCATACCACGAAAAACAAAAACATAAAAAACGGAAGAGAGAGAATGGGCGCCCCAGGGCCTCCAGCCTCTGCAAACGAACTTTAGATGCATTTATAAGTTCTGAATGGGAGCTGAGCTCAGCAGCAACAATGTCATTGATAAAAAATTTATATTTTAGGGCTGGAGAGATGGCTTACCGGTTAAGCACTTGCTTGTGAAGCCTAAGGACCCCGGTTCGAGGCTAGGTTCCCTAGGTCCCACGTTAGCCAGATGCACAAGGGGGCGCATGCGTCTGGAGTTCGTTTGTAGTGGCTGGAAGCCTTGGCTCGCCCATTCTCTCTCTCTCCCTCTATCTGTCTTTCTCTCTGTGCCTGTCACTCTCAAATAAATAAATAAAAATAAAGAACAAAAATTTATATTTTATTTTTACTTATTTGAGAGAAAGACTGAGAGAAAAAATGGGTGCCCCAGGGCCTCCAGACACTGCAAATGAACTCCAGATGCATGCACCACCATGATCAGGCTTATGTGCGTCCTGGGAGGAATCAAACTTTGAGGTCTTGCAGACAAGTATCATCTCTCCAGCCCTGCCAGGGATTAAAAAAAAAAAAAAATTGGGGTGGGGGGGAAGAGCAGATAGAATGGACATACCGTGGCCTCCTGCCACTGCAAAACAACTTCAGACATATGTCACATGTGTCACCCTGTACATGGGTCCTGGGAAATTGAACCTGGGTCCTTCGGGTTCACATGCAAGTGCCTTAACTGCTAAGCCATCTCTCTAAGCACACTCTATGCAGGACTCGTGTGTGTGTGTGTGTGTGTGTGTGTGTGTGTGTGTGTAGGGGGGGTGTTAGGTAGGATCTCATTCTAGGTCAGGCTGACCTGAAATTCACTCTGTAGTCTCAGGCTGGCATTGAACTATAGGCCATCCTCCTACCTCTGCCTCCCGAGTGCTGGGATTAAAGGCGTGGGCCACTATGACCGGGTCTTCACAGCATCTTTTCTAAGAGCTCGCGCTGGGTCACTAAGGGGGTGAGGCTCGAGGTTATTCTGCACAGGAACTCAGCGGACCTTGTACAAGGATGGTCAGGTTTCCTCCAACATGGATCCGACCTGCCCCTTCCACGCTTGCTTCCCAGCGGCCGATCACCCCCACACCCCGCCCCGCCCCCTTCACCTTCGCCTCCCAACGAAGGGCACTGATTGGCTGGTGAGCGTCTACTAGTCCCGCCCCCGGGAGTAGCCCCGCCCACACCACGTTCAGCTCCCAGCAGCCGTCATTGGTGGATGCCGAACGTCTGTCGGCCCCGCCCCCAATCCGCCCCGCCCCGGTCTACGTCCGCCTTCCGGGCAGGCTGAGCTTCTGACGGCTCCACCCCGCTACGTCAACGACGCACCGCCCCCTTAGAGGCTCGACTCCCAGCGGCACGCACGGATTGGCTGGTGAGCGTCTATATGTCCCGCCCCTGCTATTGGCCACGCCCATCCTTAGTCCCCGCCCTCCCCGTGCCCGCCCCTCCACGCTCGCCTGGAAGGGGCGCGTACCGACGTCTGCAGGCTCCGCCCCTCGCCCTTTAGCTCCGCCCCCGCCCCTTCACGCTAGAGTCTCAGGGGCGCAGCCGGCGTCGGCTGACGTCGTTAGGCCCCCGCCTCCCGCGGTCGCCCACGCCCCCGTGAGCGCGCGCAGCTTCCACTAACGCCCATAGATCCCGCCCCCTCGCCCCTTGACCCCGCCCCTCACGCTCGCCTCTCAGGGGCGCGCCCGGCGTCTGCTGACGTCCGTAGGCCCCGCCTCCCGCCGTCGCCCACGCCCCCGCGAGCGCGCGCAGCTTCCCTGACGTCATCAGGACCCGCCCCTCGCTCTCTAGCCCCGCCCCCGCTGGCCCGCGCAGGGGCGTGCCCGACGCCGGCTGACGTCTGCAGGCCCCGCCCACGCCGTCGCCCACGCCGCGCACCCACGCCGGCCCCCACAGCGGCCTGCCCGACCGGCGGGCGGTCCCTGCGCGCCCATGGGGGCGGTCCTCGGCTCGGCGCCGCTCCGCGCTTCCTGTTCAGCGGCGGCCTGGCGCTCGGCGGCTGCCCGTGTGCCCGCGCCCCGCTCGGCGCGCTGAGCGCCTTTCCCCGGGACGCCGCGGGCCCTCAGCTCGGGTCGTTGCGTCCGGGCGGCTGCTGCGCCAACATGGCTCCGGTGCAGCTGGAGAGCCACCAGCTCGTCGCTCCCGGAAGCGGCGGCCCCACGGCGGCGGCGGCAGCAGCAGCAGCAGCAGCAGCTTCTGCAGCAGCAGCAGCGGCGGCGGCGGGCCCCGGCTACCGACTGAGCACCCTGGTCGAATTCCTCCTGCACCGGGCCTACTCGGAACTCATGGTCCTGACCGACCTACTGCCCAGGAAATCCGACGTGGAGCGGAAGATCGAGATCGTGCAGTTCGCCAGCCGCACGCGCCAGCTCTTCGTCCGCTTGCTGGCTCTGGTCAAGTGGGCCAACGACGCGGGCAGGGTGGAGAAGTGTGCCATGGTGTCGGGCTTCCTGGACCAGCAGGCCGTCTTGTTCGTGGACACCGCTGACCGCCTGGCCTCCCTGGCCAGGGATGCTCTGGTCCACGCGCGCCTGCCCAGCTTTGCCATCCCCTACGCCATCGATGTGCTGACGACCGGCTCTTACCCACGGCTCCCCACCTGCATCAGGGATAAGATTATCCCTCCCGATCCCATCACCAAGGTCGAGAAGCAGGCCACGCTCCACCAGCTCAATCAGATCCTGAGGCACAGGCTGGTGACCACCGAACTTCCTCCCCAGCTAGCGAACCTCACCGTGGCGAACGGCCGGGTGAAGTTTCGCGTGGAAGGAGAGTTCGAAGCCACGCTGACGGTGATGGGGGATGACCCCGAGGTTCCCTGGCGCCTCCTCAAGCTGGAGATCCTGGTGGAGGACGAGGAGACGGGAGACGGGCGAGCTCTGGTTCACAGCATGCAGATCAACTTTATCCACCAGCTGGTGCAGTCGAGGCTCTTCGCCGATGAGAAACCCCTTCGGGACATGTACCACTGCCTGCATTCCTTCTGCCTGGCGCTGCAGTTGGAAGTGATACATTCTCAGACACTGTCGTTAATCCGGGAGAGGTGGGGAGACCTTGTGCAGGTGGAGAGGTACCACGCGGGGAAGTGCCTCACCCTGTCGATGTGGAACCAACAGGTTCTGGGGAGAAAGACAGGCACAGCCCCTGTCCACAAAGTTACCATTAAGATCGACGAGGACGATGTCTCGAAGCCTCTGCAGATTTCCCACGACCCGCCTTTGCCAACCTCTGAGTCCAAGTTAGCAGAAAGAGCCATGAAGATCGACCACCTGTCGGTGGAAAAGCTCCTGATCGACAGCGTCCACGCGAGAGCGCACCAGAAGGTCCAGCAGCTGAAGGCCACGCTTAGAAGCTTCAACCCCAACGAGAACTCCTCCGTAGAGACGGCACTCCCGGCCCTCGTGGTTCCCATCCTGGAGCCCTGCTGTAGTTCCGAGTGCCTGCACGTCTTTGTAGACCTGCACTCGGGAATGTTCCAGTTGACGCTTTACGGACTTGACCAGGCCACCCTAGATGACATGGAAAAGTCTGTGAATGAAGACATGAAACGGATCCTCCCTTGGATCCAGCAGCTTAAATTTTGGCTGGGACAGCAGCGTTGCAAACAGTCTGTCAAGCACCTGCCGGCGGTAAGCAGCGAAACGTTGCAGCTTTCCAATGACTCCACGCATCCTGTCGGGAACCTCTCCAAAAATAAGCTCTTCATAAAACTTACCCGGCTTCCCCAGTACTACGTTGTGGTGGAGATGCTGGAGGTTCCCGATCAACCGACCCAGCTCTTGTACAAGTACTATCTGCTGTCTGTGAACACTCCAGATCGCGACGATGGCCCGGTCACGGCCTTGCTGCTGCAGCAATTCAAGGACAACATCCACGACTTGGCTTCCTGTACAAAAGCTGGCAAACAGGCCAGAGCCGGTTGGAAGAAGCACAAGTTGAATGATGACCCGTGCCCAGTGGCATCCAAGAAAGCCAGACGATCAGGAGAAACGTGTGCCTTCAATAAAGTCCTAGCTCACATTGTGGCTATGTGCGACACCAACATGCCCTTTGTAGCGCTCCGGATGGAGCTGTCCAACCTGGAGATTCCACATCAGGGGGTGCAGGTGGAAGGCGACGGCTTCAGCCATGCAATTCACTTATTAAAGATCCCGCCCTGTAAGGGCGTCAGTGAAGAAACCCGAAAGGCTCTGGACCGGTCTCTTCTCGACTGCGCTTTCCGATTACAAGGGAGAAATAACCGCACATGGGTGGCAGAGTTGGTGTTTGCAAATTGTCCTCTCCATGGCTCTTCTTCTAGGGAGCAAGGACCATCCCGACACGTGTACCTGACCTACGAGAACCTGCTGTCTGAACCTGTCGGTGGCAGAAAGGTGGTTGAAATGTTCCTTAATGACTGGAACAGCATTGCACGGTTATATGAATGTGTGCTGGAATTTTCACGCTCTCTGCCAGACATGCCTGCTCACCTGAACGTCTTCTCGGAAGTGCGCGTTTATAATTATCGGAAGCTCATCTTGTGTTACGGAGCCACCAAGGGGAGCTCGGTTAGTATCCAGTGGAATCCCGCTCACCAGAAATTTCACATTTCCTTGGGAACTGTTGGCCCAAACTCAGGTTGCAGTAACTGTCACAACACCATCCTCCATCAGCTTCAAGAAATGTTCAACAAAACACCGAATGTGGTTCAGCTGTTGCAGGTGCTGTTTGATACTCAAGCACCGTTGAATGCCATCAACAAACTCCCCACGGTGCCCATGTTAGGCTTAACCCAGAGGACCAACACTGCCTACCAGTGCTTCTCCATCCTGCCACAGTCGTCCACCCACATCAGGCTGGCCTTCAGGAACATGTACTGCATTGACATACACTGCCGCAGCCGGGGCGTCGTGGCAATACGGGACGGCGCGTACAGCCTCTTCGACAACAGCAAGTTGGTCGAGGGTTTCTATCCTGCGCCGGGATTAAAGACATTCCTTAACATGTTTGTTGATGGCAATCAGGACGCTCGCAGAAGGTCTGTAACTGAGGATGACCACCCCCCTTCCCCTATCGGGGGTGACGTGATGGACTCTCTGATATCACAGCTCCAGCCTCCGCTCCAGCAGCAGCCGTTTCCAAAGCAGCCGGGCACGCCGGGCGCTCACCCTCTCACGTCACCCCCCGCATCCTACCACAGCACAGTCAGTGCGTCCCCGTCTATGATGCACACGCAGTCTCCAGGAACTCTCGACCCCAGCTCCCCGTACGCCATGGTGTCACCAAGTGGGCGAGCGGGAAACTGGCCAGGATCCCCTCAAGTGTCCGGACCCTCACCGGCCGCCCGCTTGCCTGGCATGTCCCCAGCCAACCCGTCTGTGCATTCTC
Organism: Jaculus jaculus; assembly: GCF_020740685.1. Lineage (NCBI taxonomy): Eukaryota > Metazoa > Chordata > Mammalia > Rodentia > Dipodidae > Jaculus > Jaculus jaculus. Next base: position 4,754,795 of record NC_059122.1, on the reverse strand, counting down.
CGATTCCAGATGCCTCTCCTTCCCCTCGTGCCGGGGCAAGCTCCCAAGCGACGCCAGCGAGCATGCCCCCGCCACGGAAACTACCTCAGCGCCCCTGGGCCGCGTCTATACCCACCGTCCTCACGCACAGTGCCTTGAACGTCCTGCTGCTGCCCTCTCCGACGCCCGGCCTCGTGCCCGGCCTGGCAGGTAGTTACCTCTGTTCCCCGCTGGAGAGATTCCTCGGGTCGGTGATCATGAGGCGACACCTTCAGAGGATCATTCAACAAGAAACGCTGCAACTGATAAACTCTAACGAACCCGGAGTCATCATGTTTAAGACGGATGCCCTGAAATGCAGAGTAGCCCTGAGTCCCCAAACCAACCAGACCCTGCAGCTGAAAGTGACACCTGAAAACGCAGGACAGTGGAAGCGTGACGAACTCCAGGTTCTGGAGAAATTCTTCGAGACGCGAGTCGCAGGACCACCGTTTAAAGCCAACACCCTGATAGCCTTCACCAAGCTGCTGGGAGCGCCTACGCACATCCTCAGGGACTGTGCGCACATCATGAAGCTCGAGCTGTTTCCCGACCAGGCGACGCAGCTGAAATGGAACGTTCAGTTTTGCCTGACCATCCCTCCCAGCGCACCGCCGATCGCGCCCCCGGGGACGCCGGCGGTAGTGCTGAAGTCCAAAATGTTGTTTTTTCTTCAGCTGACTCAGAAAGCCTCAGTCCCTCCCCAAGAACCGGTGAGCATCATCGTCCCGATCATCTACGACATGGCTTCGGGCACCACGCAGCAGGCAGACATTCCCAGACAGCAGAACCCCGCCCTTGCCGCACCCGCGATGGTCAGCAACATCCTGAAGAGGTTTGCAGAGATGAATCCACCTCGGCAAGGTAAATGCACAATATTTGCAGCTGTTCGTGATCTAATGGCTAACCTTACACTGCCTCCTGGTGGTCGTCCATAGACACAACTGTGTGCTTAAAGGAGGAAGGCTGACATGTGAGACAACCAAAAAAAAAAAAAAAAAAATCTGAATTCAGCCTTGTGTATTTTTAGTTTTTTTTTTTTTTAAGGACTTCTATTTTATTTTTAACTAAATATTCTAAGCTGGCAAAATTTTTTTCAGGGTGCACTTCTTTCATCAAAAGACCATAAGCCTTTTGTACAGTGGACTTTGTATAGTGTGTTGAAGTGGGACACGTTTCACATTAATTAGGCAAGACAACCTGTGTCCGCTTGCCAGTAACAGGCTTAATATTGTTTTATACTTTAAAATAATGAACATGCCAAACTTGTTAATTTAATGGTTTTCCTATGATTTGGGTGTGATAGTCCTGTTTCTGAATCCTTTTTGTCTTTTTTACGGCAGGTCTGTTATTTTTGAATACTGTAAAACTGTGACAAACTTTATATGGAAGCTGTATTTTAATATGACCATTTTGAATCCTTATATGAAAATGTTTTGGGTGTTAATAAGCATATCCCAAAGAAGCAATATTTAATAAAACTAGGATATTAAAGTGACACTTGTGTGTATAAGCTCTCTAGATTTCTTTAGGTCTCCCCTCCATCTTTAACTTGGAAGTTCCAGTCATTTTTTTCTAGTCATGCATGTCTGAAATTTGATCCCAAAACATTTGAGTTTCAAATTTTCTTTTTTTAAGATATATTTATTTATTTATTAGGGATGGAGATGGAGAGAGAGGTAAAGAGTGAATGAGAATGGGCACACCAGGGCCTCAAGCCACTGCAAATGAACTCCAGACGCATGTGCCACCATGTGTATCTGGCTGACGTGGGACCTGGAGAATCGAACCTGGGTCCATAAGTTTCACAGGCAAGCGTCTTATCTGCTAAGCCATATCTCTAGCCCTCAAAATTTATTTTCTTTAGACATTCCTAACTTGACTGGTGATAACATTTACCACCTCAGTTGTTTTTCAGTATAGGATTTGGATAAAATGATTAAAAAAAAAAGAAATAGTTTTTTTTTTTTTAATTTACCCTCATTTATTTGCAAGTAGAGACATAGAGAGATGACAGCCAGAGAATGGGCACACCAGGGCCTTCTGCCCATGCAAATGGACTCCAGATGCATGTGCCATTTTGTGTGTCTGGCTTTATGAGGGTACTGGGGAATTGAACTCGGGATAATAGGGTATGCAGGCAAAGGCCTTACATTGAACCATCTCTTCAGCCCAGAGAGAGAATGAATGGGTGCACCAGGGCCTCTCGTCACTGCAAAGGAATTCCAGATGCATGCACCAACTTGTGCATCTGACTTTTCATGGTGACTGGGAAACTGGACCTGGGTTTCTCCAGTCCAGAGCTTAGATTTATTTATTTATTTTATCTTTATTTTATTTTATTTTTTTTTTTGAGGTAGGGTCTCACTGTAGCCCAGGCTGACTTAGAATTCACTATGTAGTCTCAGGGTGACCTCGAATTTATGGCTAGATTTTTTTTTAATTTATTTTATTATTATTTTTAGTTTTTTTGAGATAAGGTCTCACTCTAGCCCAGGCTAACCTGGAATTCACTATGTAGTCTCACATTAATCCTCCTACCTCTGCTTCCTGATTGCTGGAATTAAGATTAAAAATGTGTGTCACCATGCCTAACAATTTTTTTTTTTTTTTTTTTAAGGTAGGGTCTCATTCTAGGTCCAGGCTGACCTGGTTTATTTATTTATTTGAGACAGTGAAAGATAAAGAGGCACAGAGAGAGAGAGGGAGGGGGAATGGGAACACCAGGGCTTCCAGCCACTGCAGACAGACTCCAGATGCATGAGCCGCCTTGTGCATCTGGCTTTTGTGTGTACTGGGGAATCAAACCTGGATCCTTAGACTTCACAGGCAAGCGCCTTAACCACTAAGCCATCACTCAAACCCCAGAACTTAGTGGTGTGTGTGTGTTTTTTTTTTTTAACTTTTCTTTTTTTTTTTGTGGTAAGGGTCTCACTGTGGTCCAGGCTGACCTGGAATGCACTATGTAGTCTCAGTCTGGCCTCAAATTTACAGTGGTCCTCCTACCTCTGCCTCCCGAGTGCTGGGATTAAAGGTGTGCACCACCAAGCCTGGCTGCAAAACTTAGTTTTTCTTTTTATTTTTTGAGATAAGGTTTCATTGTAACCCAGGCTGATGACCTGGAAGTCACTATGTAATCTCAGAGTGGCCTCAAACTCATCAAGCCTCCTGAGTGCTGGGATTAAAGACATGCGCCAGCGAGCCTGGCAAACTTAGTTTTTTGAGAAGAAAAAGTTAGTGATTTGTAACAGATCAAGGTTCCCAAATAATGCAGTTACCCTCATCTTTTGAGGATATGGGAACCTTTCTGCTAGGAAAATGTCACTTACTGGTTACTTCTTCACACAGCATCACATAGAAAGCAAAGAACTTTAATGCTCTGCCTTGCATGAAGTTTCTGTGACATTATATTATTTAACCTATTACCTTCCCCAGCAAAATTGGGGTTTTTCTAAACCCAGTTTCATTCATTGTCAGTAAAATGATTGGATGTTTTGTTAAAAAAAAAAGAGAAAGAAAGAAAAACAAAAACAAAAACACAAAAACAACTCTCACCTCAAAGGGAGTAAGTTTATTTTGTAACCAAATGTGAGTGACCATGGCCCAGAACACAGGAACATAGGTTGTTCTGAAATGACATGTTCCAATGTGGGGATATTTTAAAATTTATTTGCAACGGGCGAGAATGAGAGAAGGAATGGGCACACTAGGGCCTCCTGGCAAAACAAACAAACTCCAGATGAATGTGCCACTTTGTGCATATTGAGGATGCAAAACAAACCAGGGCTGCCAGGCTTAGTAAGAAAGCATGCACCTTTTTTTTGTTTGTTTGTTTTGTTTTGTTTGTTTTGTGTTTGAGGTAGGGTCTTGGTCCAACCCAGGCTGACCTAGAATTCACTCTGTAGTCTCAGGTTGTCCTCAAACTCATGGTGATCCTCCTATCTCTTCCTGTCTTTGAGCCACCACACCTGGCTCAAAGAACCTTTAAGTATAAAATATTTTTATTTCTTTATTTATTTGAGAGATGAAGAAAGAAAGAGGCATCTACTGCAAACAGACACATGCATCACCTTGAGCATCTGGCTTACGAGGGTCCTGGGGAGTTGAACCTGGGTCCTTAGGCTTTGCAGGCAAACACCTTAACTGCTAAGCCATCTCTCCAGACTGAACTTTTTTTTTTCTTTAATATTTCTAAATTTATTTATTTGCATGCAGAGGGAGTTCGAGAAGAGACAGAAAATGGGCCTCCAGCTGCTACAAATGAACTCCAGATGTGTGAGTCACTGTGTGTTTGGTGTTATGTGGCTATTGGGGAGTTGAGCCCAGGTCATTAGGCTTTGCAGGCAAGCACCTTAACTGCCGAGTCATCTCTCAGGTCCATGGAAGTGGTTTTGATGCAGAATTTTGGATCCAAGGAAGGATTAAATTCCACAAAGGGGCTGAAGAGATGGCTTAGTAAGCCAGATGTACAAGGCGGCACATGTATGTGGAGTTTGTTTGCAGTGGCTAGAGGCTCTGGTGTGCTTATTATTTATTTTTCTTTCTCTATTCCTGCCTCTTTCTCTCTCAAATAAATAAATTAAATTTAAAAAAAAATCCACAAAAAGGGCTGGAGAGATGGCTTAGCGGTTAAGTACTTGCCTGTGAAGCCTAAGGGCCTCAGTTCGAGGCTCGATTCCCCAGGACCCACGTTAGCCAGATGCACAAGGGGGCACATGCATCTGGAGTTCGTTTGCAGTGGCTGGAGGCCCTGGTGCGACCATCCTCTCTCTCTCTCTAACTGCCTCTTTCTCTCTCTGTCTGTCACTCTCAAATAAGTAAAAATAAACAACAACAACAAAAATTCCACAAAGATGCAGGAGATCCCACGTCTGTGGACCCCAACTGTTGGGTCCTTTGCCCAAGTTAGCAAAGAATTAAAAACATGGACTCAGAAAGGGAGAAATGATGAATTATAAGGTTTATTTTAGGCAGCGTTAGGATCCAGAGGGAAGGCTAATCAGGAAAGCCCAAGTCAAAGGATTGTTTTCCCCTAGTCCAGCTGGAAAGGGAGCGGGGAAGATGGAGAAGTCTCCTTCACAAAGGAAAAAGTCTGGTCAACACACAAACACTGCAGGAGAGCCCAAGCAAGCAGATCCCCTCGCATAGAAAGCCAAAGACTGTGCCTAAGGAGCCCGGTTCGAGGCTCTATTCCCCAGGGCCCACATTAGCCAGATGTACAAGGGGGTGCAGGTTTGTTTGCAGTGGCTAGAGGCCCTCCTGGCGTGCCCATTCTCTCTCTCTCTCTCTCTCTCTCTCTCTCTCTCTCTCTCTCTCACTGTTGCTCTCAAATAAATAAATAAATAAATAAATAAATAAAATAAACAAAACAAATCAAAAAAAAAAAAAAAAGAAAGAAAGAAAGCCAAAGACTGAGATAGCAAAGGACTGAGAAGTTTAAAGAGAGATCACAGCCGGGCGTGGTGGTGCACGGGAGCATTCGGGAGGCAGAGGTAGGAGGATCACTGTCAAGGCCAGCCTGAGACTCCATAGTGAATTCCAGGTCAACCTGGGCTAGAGTGAGATCCTACTTTGAAAAACAGCAACAACAACAACAACCAAAAAAAAAAAAAAAGAAAGAAAGAAAGAAAAAGAAAGAAAGAAAGAAAGAAAGAAAGAAAGAAAGAAAGAAAGAAAGAAAGAAAGAAAGAAAGAAGAGAGAGAGCGAGCACACATGTAGCAAAAGGAGGCACCCAGAAATAGGACAGGAAAGCTCATGGGCAGCTAGAAAGATGGCTCAGCGGTTAAAGCACTTGCCTGCGAAGCCAAAGGAGACAGGTTTGATTCCCCAGGACCCACATAAGCTAGATGCATCACATAGTGCGTGCGTATGGAATACATTTGTGGGGCTAGAGGCCCTGGCACGCCCATTCTTTATCTATCTGCTTCCTTCCCCCTCTCTCAAATAAAATAAAATATTTAAAAAGAAAGAAATCCCAGCCACTTTGGGAAGGGGAGAGACCAGTAGAGACTTAGACACATGTGTCCGGAGGGATCCAGAGGAAGAGGGAGCCAGGAGAACTTCACACACACGTGCTCCTTTGTTTTATTATAAGCCATGAGTCTCTCACTTAGTGGAATTCAAGAGGCTGACTCGGGAAGGGCCAGCCCACTGATGTGCAAAACCCCAGGAGCTTGCAGAAGCAGGAAGCACTGCTGAATTACTGCTTTCAACCATCTTTTGTTGTTGTTGTTGTTTTTCTTTTTTCATTTTTTGAGTTCAGGTCTCATTCTGGCCCAGGCTGACCTGGAATTGACTATGTAGTCTCAGGGTAGCCTCGAACTCATGGCGATCCACCTACCTCTGCCTCCCGAGTGCTGGTCTGAAAGGCGTGCGCCACCGCGCCTGTCACTTCCAGCCATCTTGAATGAGACTGGGTCAGACTATGGATTCTAGTCCTGCCGGGGCAGGCAAGGTGGACCTCTGTCCCTGGCTGACTGCCTACAAAAAGCTATCTTTCATGGAAGTTGTTAATTTAAAAAAATAATAATAAGATAAATAAAATAAAATAAAAAAGCTGTTTGTTCCTATTCTCCTTCACCTTCATATAGTTTCTTTTTCTTTTTTTTTTTTTGGTTTTTCGAGGTAGGGTCTCACTCTGGTCCACTGCGCCTGGTTTATGACTCTGTAACTACAAGAAACTTTATGAAAGCCAGGCGTGGTGGCGCACGCCTTTCAGCCCAGCACTCGGGAGGCAGAGGTAGGAGGATCGTCGTGAGCTCGAGGCCACCCTGAGACTCTGTAGTGAATTCCAGGTCAGCCTGGACCAGAGTGAGACCCTAGGGGGAAAAAAAAAATTCTTAGCCCTTTCTGAAGAGTTTGGGCTATGAAAAGTACTTCTAGCAAGTGAGAAAGTTTGAGCAGGAGTTAATAACTGTCTACTAAGTGGTGTACTTCCCAACACTGACAAAGAGAATGACTCTCATAAACAAGTAGCAAGTTCTTTTCTCTCTTTCTTTCTTTCTTTCTTTCTTCTTTTTTTTTTTTTTTTGGTTTTTCTGGGCAGGATCGTGCTGACCTAGATAGAATTCACTAAGGAGTCTCAGGGTGGCCTTGAACTCAACAAATTTACGGCAATCCTCCTATCTCAATCTCCTGAGAGCTGGAACTAAACGTGTGCCCCACCAAACCTGGCTAACAATTTCTTTTGTAAGTTACTTTCTCTGCTTGATTGAAAGAGAACTTAATCTGCCCGGTGTAGGCGTGGTGGCACACACCTTTAATTCCAGCACTAGGGAGGCAGAGGTAGGAGGGTCGCCTTGAGTTCAAGGCCACCCTGAAACTCCTTAGCGAATTCCAGGTCAGCCTGGGCTAGAGTGAGACCCTACCTCAAAACCACCCCCCAAAAAGAAAGAAAGAAAGAAAGAAAGGAAGGAAGGAAGGAAGGAAGGAAAGAAAGAAAAGAAAGAAAGAACTTAATCTAATTATCAGTGAATTTATTATTGAGATTAAAAAATCAAAACACTTTTAAGAGAGAGACAGAGCAAATAAATATGGGCGTGCCAGGGCCTCTAGCTGCTACAAACTCCAAATGCATGTGTCTGTCCATCTTGCTTTACATGGGTACTGGGGAATCGAACCCAGGTCATCAGGCTTTGCAGGCAAGAGCCTTAACTGCTGAGCAATCTCTCCAGCCCAGTGAGGTGTTTTGATATCAGATTACTGGTGATGAGAAAGTCAAACTACTGAGCTACCTACTCATGGTTTTACCTTGTTGTCACTTAAATCCTAGCCTAGGTGCCGCAGATGGACACCTACAAGCCAAAGCTATCACGATCGCAGATTTCTAGTTCCCACAGGGTGAGAAAATAAACTGCTGTTCTTTCCACTTACGTTTTAGCAAGTTCATTACCATCACTGGTCACCAGGGCCCTCGGGATTTGTTATGCAGATGTCTGTGTCACATAGGAAGATCCTTCAGAGCTCAGCTTATACACATATCTTGTCCCTGGCTATATCATCAAAGCCTAGTATGTCACCTGCAAGTGTGTGTTTGTGTGTGCGCACACTTGTCTCCTTTCCCTTCTCGTTCTCTCTCTCTCTCTGCTTTTCTTTTCTTTTTAAAAATTTTTTTGTTTATTTTTATTTATTTATTTGAGAGCGACAGAGAAAGAGGAAGATATATATAGAGAGAGACAGAATGGGTGCTCCAGGGCCTCCAGCCACTGCGAACGAACTCCAGATGCATGCGCCCCCTTGTGCATCTGGTTTACATGGGTCCTGGGGAATCAAGCCTTGAACCGGGGTCCTTAGGCCTCACAGGTAAGCGTTTAACTGCTAAGCCATCTCTCCAGCCCCCTTTTTTTTTTTCTTTTTTAATTGAGAGAGTTGGTGCACCAGGGCCTCCAGCCAGTCGAACTCCAGATGCAAGTGCCACCTTGGGTGCGTGTACCACCCTGTGCGTCTGGCTTACGTGGGACCTGGAGAGTCGAACATTGGTCCTTAGGCTTTGCAGGCAAGTGCCTTAACCACTAAGCCATCTCTCTGCTTTTTTTTTTTTTTTTTTTTTTTGAGGTAGGGTCTTGCTATATATAGCCCAGGCTGACCTGGAATTCACTATGTAGTCTCAGGGTGGCCTTGAACTCATGGCACTCAGGAGGCAGAGGTAGGAGGATCACCCCAAGTTTGAGGCCACCCTGAGACTACATAGTGAATTTCAGGTCAGTCTGAGCTAGAACGAATCCCTACCTCTAAAAACAAACAAACAACAACAACAACAAAGATAGTTTATTCTGTAGCCAAATATGACCGACCGTGGCCTGGGGAATACAGATTTAGGTTACCTCAAATAAGGAGAGACTTTTTAAGTTTAGGTTTGCTTTGGCTTGGAAAAGTCATTTAAGGGCTGGAGAGATGGCTTAGTGGTTTAAGCGCTTGCCTGAAAAGCTAATGGTTCCAGGTTCAGTTCCCCACTACCCATGTAAAGCCAGATGCACAAAGTGGCACATACGTCTGGAGTTTGTGATGGCTACAGGCCCTGGCCCGCCCATATTTTCGATCTCTCTCTGTCTCTCAAACAAATAAATAAAATATTAGCAGGGCATGGTGCTGCACACCTTTAATCCCAGCGCTTGGGATGCAGAGGTAGGAGGAAAACAAACAAATATACGTAAATGAATTTGTTTTTGTTTTTGTTTTTGGAGGTTAGGGTCTCACTCTAGCTCAGGCTGACCTGGAATTCACTAAGTAGCCTCAGAGTGGCCTCGAACTCACAACGATTCTGCTACCTCTGCCTCCCGAGTGCTGGGATTAAAGGCGTGCCAAGCTAAATAAAAAATTTTTTTTAAAAAAAGAAAAATTATTTAACCTTGTGGAGCTTTGGTTTCTGATTCTGTTGAATGGTTGATGAGAGACCTAAGACAACATGGAAGACAGGCTGGAGAGATGGCTCAGCAGTTAAGGCGTTTGCCAAGAAGTCAGAAGGACCAAGCGTCAATTCCCTACTAATGGCTTAAAGCCAGATGCATCAGGTGATGCATGTGGCTGGAGTTTGTTTGCAATGACTAGAGGCCCTGGAGCACCCATTCTCTCTCCCTCCCTCCCTCTTTCCCTCCCTCCCTCTCTCTTTCCCTCTCTCTCTCTCTTAAATAAATAAATAAAATATTTTAAAACAAAAACAGCTGGACATGGTGGCACATGCCTTTAATCCCAGTACTGAGGAGGCAGAGGCAAGAGGGTCTCTATGAGTTCAGGACCAGCCTGAGAGTACATAGTGAATTCCAGGTGAGCCTGGGCTAGAGTGAGATCCTGCCTCGAGAAACCAAACCAAACAATGATAGAAGTCACCTTAGAATGTTCTTGGAATACACTAAATGCTATTCAAGTGTCTGAATCTATATACGGGCTGGTTTCAGAAGGCAGGCGCTGGTCTGTCCAGAGTGCAGTTTGCGTTCACGCCACAAGAGGGAGTGTACGAGATTGAATCTTTGCATAGGGTCATAGGGTAGCCATCAGCCCCTCCTTAGCAAGCAAGCATTTCTTAAAACTTTTTTTTTAATTTATTTACTTAATTTATTTGAGAGAGAGAGGAAGAGGAAGACCTTCAGCCACTGCAAACGAACTCCAGTTACTTTGTGCCCCCTAGTGCATCTGACTCACACGGGTCGTGGGGAATCGAACCTGGGTCCTATGGCTTTGCAGGCAAGTGCCTTAACCTCTAAGCTATCCTTCCTGCCGGTTAGCAAGCTTTTGAAATGAATAAACAGGAGCTATTCTTCCAAAAGTAGGAAGGCACACCGACTTACTTTATATATTCTAAGACTCAGTTCTGTGGAAATGTATTTAAAAGATGAAGGAAGAAATATTTTTTTTTAAAGTTATTTATTTATTTATTTGAGAGCGACAGACACAGAGAGAAAGACAGATAGAGGGAGAGAGAGAGAATGGGCGCGCCAGGGCTTCCAGCCTCTGCAAACGAACTCCAGACGCGTGCGCCCCCTTGTGCATCTGGCTAACGTGGGACCTGGGGAACCGAGCCTCGAACCAGGGTCCTTAGGCTTCACAGGCAAGCGCTTAACCGCTAAGCCATCTCTCCAGCCCGGAAGAAATATTTTTGGGGGGAAGGGGATATGATGGAGAGTGTAGTTTCAAAGGGGAAAGTGGGGGGAGGAAGGGAATTATCATGGGATATTGTATACAATTATGGAAGTTGTCAATAAAACAAAATTCAAGAGCTGGAGGGTTGGCTTAGTGGTTAAGGCGTTTGCCTGCAAAGCCAAAGGACCCAGGTTCAATTCCTTAGAACCCATGTTAGATACACAAGGGGGCGCACGCGTCTGGAGTTTGTTTGCAGTGGCTGGAGGCCCTGGCACGCCCATTCTCTCTCTCTCCCCTTCTTTCTCTCTTGTCAAATAAATAAATAAAAATAAAATATTTTTTTTAATTCAAAAAAGAGAACTGTTTGGCATGTACATTACATTTAATTGTTGACCGTCCCACCATGCATCACTCTCACATGATAACTTTGAATGTAATTCTCTTAAGGAGCCCATGAAATAATTCTGATCCTCATTTTATGGATGAGTAAACCTGTCACTTAGAGAAATTCGATCATATACTTAGCAAATGGCAAAAACTGGATTTAAATGCAGGCTTGTTTGATTTTAAAACTAATTTTGGAGCCAGGCATGGAAGTACATGCCTTTAATCCCAGCACTTGGGAGGAAGAGGAAAGAGGATTACTGAGAGTTCAAAGCCACCCTGAGACTACATAGTGAATTCCAGGTCAGCCTGAGCTACAGTGAGACCTTACCTTGCAAAACCAAAAATAAACAAATAAAATAATAATAATAAAATCAAAAAATTGGGAGCTGGAGAGATGACTCAGCGGCTAGGCACTTGCCAGCAAAGTCTAAGAACCCGGGTTTGATTCCCCAGTACCCATGCAAAACCAGATGCACAAGGTGGCATACGTGTCTGGAGTTTATTTGCAGGGGCAAGAGGCCCTGATGTGCGCATTCTCTTTTTCAAAAAAATATTAAAATATTAAAAAATAAAACTAGGGTTGGAGAAAGCCGGGCGTGGTGGCGCACGCCTTTAATCCCAGCACTAGGGAGGCAGAGGTAGGAGGATCGCTGTGAGTTCAAGGCCACCCTGAGATGACATAGTGAATTCCAGGTCAGCCTGAGCCAGAGTGAGACCCTACCTCGAAAAACCAAAAAAAAAAAAACAAACTAGGGTTGGAGAGATGGCTTAGCTGTTAAGGTGCTTGCCTGTGAAGCCTAAGGACCAGGTTCGGTTCCCCAGTATCCACGTAAGCCGGATGCACAAGGGGGCGCACATGTCTGGAGTTTGTTTGCAGTAGCTGGATGCCCTGGTGTGCCCATTCTCTCTCCCTGTCTGCCTTTTACTTTATCTCTCTCTCAAATAAAATATTAAAAATATTAAAAGTAAAACTAATTATGTCTTTTATTTATTTATTTATTTGGTTTTTCGAGGTAGGGTCTCACTATGGCCCAGGCTGACCTGGAATTAACTCTGTTGTCTCAGGGTGGCCTTGAACTCATTGCAATCCTTGTACCTCTGCCTCCTGAGTGCTGGGATTAAAGGCATGCACCACCACACCCAGCTATCATATTTATTATTATTTTAACAATATTTTATTTTTAGCCAGATGCATAACGTGTCACATGTGCCTGGAGTTTGCTTGCAGTGGCCTTGGCGAGCCCATTCTCTCTCTCTCTCAAATAAACAAACAAACAAATAAAAACAAAATAATAAAAAATATATTTTATTTTGGCTGGAGAGATGGCTTTGTGGTTAAGGTGCTCGCCTGCAAAGCTAAAGGATCCAGGTTTGATTCCCCAAGACTCACATACAAAGTGACACATAGGCCTGGAGTTCGTTTGCAGTGGCTGGAGGTTCTGGTGTGCCCATTCTCTATCTCTCTTTGCCTGTCTCTGTCTCTCTTTGCCTCTTGGTCTCTCTGAAATAAATAAATGAAAATAAAAATATTTATTTTTTTTTTATAAGCACAGTCAAAGCAGCAGCTCTTTTATTTTTTTTTAATATTTGTTTTCAATTATTTATTTATTTATTTATTTGAGAGCAACAGACACAGAGAGAAAGACAGATAGAGGGAGAGAGAGAGAATGGGGGCGCCAGGGCTTCCAGCCTCTGCACACGAACTCCAGACGCGTGCACCCCCTTGTGCATCTGGCTAACGTGGGTCCTGGGGAACCGAGCCTCGAACCGGGGTCCTTAGGCTTCACAGGCAAACGCTTAACCGCTAAGCCATCTCTCCAGCCCTAAAAATATTTGTTTATGAGAAGAGAACTCCAAGGCTTCTTGCTACTGAAAACAAACTGCAGCCACAAGTGCTATTTTGTGCATCTGGCTTTACGTGAGTACTGGGGAATGAAGCCTGGGCGATCAGGCTTTGCAAGCAAGTGCCTTTATCCAGTGAGCCATCTCTCCGGCCCCTATTTAATTACTGTTTTTATGAGAGAGAGAATTGGCACGCTAGGGCTTCCAGCCAGTGCAAAGTTGAGCTCCAGATGTGTGTGCCACCTTTTGCACACGTGTGTGACCTTGTTCTTTTGTCACCTTGTGCATCTGGCTTATGTGGGATCTGGAGAGTCGAACACGGGTCCTTAGGCTTCACAGGCAAGTGCCTTAACCAGCAAGCCATCTCCCCAGCCCTGTTGTATTTATTTACTTATTTATTTATTCATCTTGGTTTTGTGAGGTAGGGTCTCACTCTAGACCAGGCTGACCTGGAATTCACTATGTGTCCTCGGGGTAGCCTCGAACTCACGGTGATCCTCCTACACCTCTGCCTCCCGAGTGCTGGGATTAAAAGCATGCGCAGCCACGCCCGGCTCTGTTGTATATATTTATTTATTTTGATTTTTCGAGGTAGGGTCTCACTCTGGCTCAGGCTGACCTGGAATTCACTATGGAGGCTCAGGGTGGCCTCGAACTCATAGCAATCCTCCTACCTCTGCCTCCTGAGTGCTGGGATTAAAAGCATGCGCCACCACGCCCGGCTCTGTTGTATTTATTTATTTATTTTGATTTTTCGAGGTAGGGTCTCACTCTGGCTCAGGCTGACCTGGAATTCACTATGGAGTCTCAGGGTGGCCTCGAACTCATGGCGATCCTCCTACCTCTGCCTCCCGAGTGCTGGGATGAAAGGCGTGCACCATCACGCCTGGCATCTGTTGTATTTATTTTTGAATAAAATTCCCTATTTAACCAAGGTGGCACATCAAGTGGTCTTGTCAGTACGTGATAACTTATGAAGCCAAGGGAAAGCTTTGAGCATAGGGCGGGATCACAAACGCAGAAGACCCTGAGCACACAGTTGTGCCTAGCTGCTGCTGTGTGTGCACACTGCAAGAGGTAGAAGTCCTTTAGCCATGTCCACCATGGGGGCCCACTTGCCCTCTCTGCTCTCTTCCTTCTCGACTCAAATGTCAGCCCCTGAGAGCGGTTGTCCCGGTTTAATCACTCTAAATAGCTTGCTCATCCAGTCACTTTCTATCCCATGAAAATGCAGGATTTTGGGTCCTGGGCGAGATTAAATTCCATAAAGATATAGGAGATCCCAGGTCTGTGCGCCCCAACTTTTGGGTCCTTATCCAAGTTAGCAAAGAATTGAAAACATGGTCTCCAAAACAAGGGCAAATTCTGAATTATACAGTTTATTTTAGGGAGCTTTAAGATGCCGAGGGCCGGGCAAGGTGGCACACACCTTTAATCCCAGCACTCGGGAGGCAGAGGTAGGAGGATCACCGTGAGTTCGAGGCCACCCTGAGACTCCATAGTGAATTCCAGTTCAGCCTGGGCTAGAGTGAAACCCTACCTCATAAAACCAAAAGAAAAAAAAAAAAAAAAAGCAGAGGGAGAGCTGGAGAGATGGCTTAGCGGTTAAGGTGCTTGCCTACAAAGCCGACAGACCCAGGTTCAGTGCCCCAAGACCCACGTAAGGCAGATGCACAAGGTGGCACATGCATCTGAAGTTTGTTTGCAACAGCTAGAGGCCCTGGGCTGCCCATCCTCTCTCTCTTTCTCCCTCTTTCTCTCTCAAATAAATAAAAATAAAGTATTTTTTTTAGGGCTGGAGGGATGGCTTAGCAGTTGAGTGTTTGCCTGCAAAGCCAACGGACCCAAGTTCGATTCCCCAGGACCCACTTCAGCCAGATACACAAGGTGGCACACGCGTCTGGACTTCATTTGCAGTGGCTGGAGCCATTCTCTCCCTCTTTCTCTGTCAAATAAATAAAATAAAATAAATTTAAATTAAATTAAATTTAAAAAGCCGGGTGTAGTGGTGCATGATTTTAATCCTAGCACTCGGGAGGCAGAGGTAGGAGGATCACTGTGTGTAAGAGGCCACCCTGAAGCCAGGCATGGTGGTGCACGCCTTTAATCCCAGCACTTGGGAGGCAGAGGTAGGAGGATTGCCATGAGTTCGAGGCCACCCTGAGACTCCATAGTGAATTCCAGGTCAGCCTGAGCTAGAGTGAGACCCTACCTCGAAAAACCAAAAAAAAAAAAAAAAGAGGCCACCCTGACAGTACAGAGTAAATTCTAAAAAACAAAAAACAAACAAACAAAAAAAAACAAGGGCTGCAAAGATGGCTTAGTGGTTAAGCACTTGCCTGTGAAACCTAAGGACCCCGGTTCGAGGCTTGATTCCCCAGAACCCACGTTAGCCAGATGCATAAAGGGGGTGCACACATCTGGTGTTTGTTTGCAGTGGGTGGAGGCCTTGACCCCATTCTCTCTCTCCCAGTCACTCTCAAATAAATAAACAAAAGAAATAAACAAAAAAAAATTTTTATTATTTTGAGAGAAAGAGAATTGGCATGCCAGGGCCTCAGCCACTGCAATTGAACTCCAGACACTTGTGCCACCTAGTGGTCATGTGCGACCTTGTGCTTGCCTTATGTTTGCATGACTGGCTTACGTAGGATCTGGAGAGTCAACCGTGGGTCATTAAGCTTCTCAGGCAAACGCCTTAACCACTAAGCCATCTCTCCAGCCCATGACTTTCGTTGACAATGGCATTTATCCAAAGGCACAGTACTCTGCCTCAGGATGGTATTGTCCCAATGCTCAGAAGAGGCTTGAGGGGGTCTCCCATGTTGCTTTGCTGGGGGAAGGCTGATCTGAAGTCCTTTGGAATCTTGAATAAACTCTAAAGTTTGGAAGTAACACCCCACGTAACTGGATGCTATCTAGTCATTGTGTTAAATTATGGAGTGGAAGTTCTCTACATCAGAGAGGTATAACCAACAGGGCTTAAAAAACATTTTTTTATTTTTATTTTTCATTTACTTAAGAGACAGAAAGAACGGATGGGTGCACCAGGGCCTCCAGCCACTGCAAATGAACTCCAGATACATGTGCCACCTTGGGCATCTGGCTTACGTGGGTCCTGGGGAATTGAACCTGGGTCCTTAGCATTCACATGCAAGCACTTAACCACTAAGCCATCTGGCCAACCCCTCACATTGGATAAAGCAGATTGAGAAGGATAATTATTAATTAATTTTTTTTTTTTTTTTTTTTGAGGTAGGGTTTCACTCTAGTCTAGACTGACCTGGAATTCACTATGTAGTCTCAGGGAGGCCTTGAACTCATGGTGATCCTCCAACTTCTGCCTCCCAAGTACTGGGATTAAAGGCATGTACCACCATGCCAGGATTAAATCACACACACGCATACGCACATGTACACGCGTGCGCGCGCACACACACACACACACACACACACACATATATTTTTTTTTTTTCCTTGAGGTAGGATCTCACTCTAGTCCAGGCTGACCTGAAATTCACTATGTAGTCTCAGCCTGGCCTTGAACTCACAGCATTCCTCCTACCTCTGCCTCTGAGTCCTGGGATTAAAAGTGTGCGCCACCATGCCCGGCTAAACTATTATATTTTTTTAAAATATGTTTTATTTATTTATTAGAAAGAAAGAAGCAGAGAGAGAATGAGTGCGCCAGGGCCTCCAGCCACAGCAAACAAACTCCAGACGCATGCGCCCCCTTGTGCATCTGGCTAATGTGGGTCCTAGAGAGTCAAACTGGGATCCCTTGAGTCTACAGGCAAATGCCTTAGCCGCTAAGCTATCTCTCCAGCCCCAAATTATTACATTTTTAAATTTAAAAAAAAACTTTAATTTTATTTATTTATTTGAGAGAGAGAGGGGCAGAGATGGAGAGAGAGAGAGAGAGAGAGAATGGGCACACCAGGGCCTCCAGCCACTGCAAATGAACTCCAGACACGTACGCCACCTTGCGCATCTGGCTAACATGGGTCCTAGGGAATCGAACCAAGGTCCGTTGGCTTTGCAGGCAAATGCCTTAACCGCTAAGCCATCTCTCCAGCCCCAAATTATTACATTTTTTTAAATTCATAAGTCAGGAGGTGTGAGGGAGAGTCCGTGGACCAAAGAAGGGAGAATAGATGCGTCCATGTGGTCTCAGGTCCTATGTAGAAATCCGTGGGCCTAGAAAAAAAACAAGAATGTGACAAAACCTCAATGGTGATGAAAACCTCAGGTTCTGGGAGATGAACAGCCCAGGAGCCAGAAAAGAAGAAGAAAAAACTCACCATAGGCTCCAACTGGGCTTTAAAAAAATATATTTATTTAGGGCTGGAGAGACGGCTTAGCAGTTAAGCACTTGCCTGTGAAGCCTAAGGACCCCGGTTCGAGGCTCGGTTCCCCAGGTCCCACGTTAGCCAGATGCACAAGGGGGCGCACGCGTCTGGAGTTCATTTGCAGAGGCTGGAAGCCCTGGCGCGCCCATTCTCTCCCTCTACCTGTCTTTTTCTCTGTGTCTGTCGCTCTCAAATAAATAAATAATTAATTAAAAAATACATATATATTTGTTTAAATATATTTTACTTACTTGTATATTTGAGAGAGAGAGAGGATGGGCATGACAGGGCCTCCATCCACTCCAGATGCATGCGCCACCTTGTGCCTCTGGCTTACATGGGTCCTGGGGAATCGAACCTGGGTCCTTTGGCACCACCACGCCCAGCTTCACCCTCTCATTTTTTAAAAAGTATTTTATTTATGTATTTATTTAAGAGAGCGACAGGGCTGGAGGTATGGCTTAGCGGTTCAGGCACTTGCTTGCAAAGCCGAAGGAGCCAGGTTCGATGCCCCAGGATCCACGTTAGCCAGTTGCACAAGGGGGCGCACACATCTCGAGTTCGTTTGCAGTGGCTGGAGGCCCTAGCACGCCTATTTTTTCTCTCTCTCTCCCTCTTTCTCTGTCAAATAAATAAATAAAATTGAAAAAAAAAAGTTAAAAAATAAAAAAGAGAGTCAGAGAAAACAGGCACGCCAGGGCCTCCAGCGGCTGCAAATGAACTCCAGACACATGCGCCACCTTATGCATCTGGCTTACATGGGTCCTGGGGAATTGAACCTAGGTCCTTTGTCTTTGTGGCAAGTGCCTTGACCACTAGCCATCTCTCCAGCCCACCACCCTCTCATTTTTGAGGTAGTGTCTCACTGTAGCCTAGGCTGACCTGGAGCTCACACTGTTTTCCCAGGTGAGCCATCTCATCCAGCTTTCCATGCATTAAAAATATTTTTTTTAAATATATTTTATTTATTTGAGAGAGAGAGAGAGAGGAAATGGGCACGCCAGGGCCTCCAGCCACTGCAAATGAACTCCAGACACGTGCGCCCCCTTGTGCATCTGGCTTACGTGGGTCCTGGGGCATCGAACTTGGCTCCTTTGGCTTTGCAGGCAAATGCCTGAATTGCTAAGCCATCTCTCCAGCCCTAAAAAAAAAAAAAATTTTTTTTCTTGAGTTTTCGAGGTAGGGTCTCACTCTAGCTCAGGCTGATCTGGAATTCACTATGGAGTCTCAGGCCTCGAGCTCACGGCGATCCTCCTACCTCTGCCTCCCGAGTGCTGGGATTAAGGGAGTGGTGGCGCACGCCTTTGATCCCAGCACTTGGGAGGCAGAGGTAGGAGGATCGCCGTGAGCTCAAGGCCACCCTGAGACTCCATAGTGAATTCCAGATCAGCCTGAGCTAGAGTGAGACCCTACCTCGAAAACTCAAGAAAAAAAAAAGAAAAGAAAGAAAGAAAGAAAAATAACTCTAGACTAAGATGGTTAGCTGGTTTCTGTAACCCGAGGACCACAGGAGGCGCAGTCCACGTCAGAATTTGAAGGTGAGGTGCTTTGTAACTCCTGAGCCTGTCTCCCTGTCCTTCCTGACAGAGCTGGGGCTTCCTCCCAGGCAGGCAAGAACATTTTCCCATTCCACTTGGCAGCCATGATATTGTTGACAATGGGGAAGGGGTGAAAGTTACTTTTTTTTTTTTTTTTTTTTGCTTTTCGAGGTAGGAGCTTGCTCTGGCCCAGGCTGACCTGGAATTCACTATGTAATCTCAGGGTGGCCTCGAACTCACGGCGATCCTTCTACCTCTGCCTCCCAAGTGCTGGGATTAAAGGCTTGTGCCATCACACCCAGCTGAGAGTTACTTATTATATTTTTTTTTTTGAGGTTTTTCAAGGTGGGGTCTCACTCTGGTCCAGGCTGACCTGGAATTCACTATGGAGTCTCAGGGTGGCCTCGAACTCATGGCAATCCTCCTACCTCTGCCTCCCGAGTGCTGGGATTAAAGGTGTGTACCACCATGCCCGGCTTGAAAGTTACTTTTAACAAGGTTGATGACATTTAGAAAGGTCCCTTAGGGGATGTAGAGATGGCTCAGCGGTTAAGGCCTTTGCCTGCAAAGCCAAAGGAACCAGGTTCAATTCCCCAGGAGCCACATAAGCCAGATGCGCGAGGGGGCGCAAGCATCTGGAGTTGGTTTGCAGTGGCTGGAGGCTCTGGCATGCCCATTCTCTCTCTCTCTCTCTCTCTCTCTCTCTCTCTCTCTCTCTTCCTATTTTTCTCTCTCTCTCTCAAATAAATAACTATTCAAAACTATGATTTTAAAAATTTTATTATTTATTTTTGGTTTTCCGAGGTAGGGTCTCACTCTAACCCAGGCTGACTTGTAATTCATTATGTAGTCTCAGGGTGGGTTCGAACTAGCGGTGATCCTCCCACCTCTGCCTCCTGGGTGCTGGGATTATAGTTGTATATATGTATATGTATGTTTGTATATATATA